>NW_026733545.1:0-122500 GCF_028476545.2 Physella acuta
TTACTTTATCACGTGATGGTGTAAAAAATTCTAAGAATAGAATTTCAAAATCTTTATACTGACGTCATGGTTGAAAAATGTGTTATTTGCTGAAGAGAATAGCCGACAGCTAAAGCAGGCCATCGCAAGTTGTAGGCGGTGGAAATATTAGTTTGGAGAGTGCTATCACCACTCCACGCTTTCACGTAGCTTGACTTAAAAGTGCAGATCTTGTTAGTGCTATGGGGATGGGTGGGGGGAGGGGGGGGGGGGTTCGCTGGAAGGCGAGGTTAAGAGGGGCCAGGAGGGGTCGGGTGGGGGGAGGGGTGGAGGGGTGTAGGGGGGAATCTCAATGAGAGTCTCGCGGCTATATTTTAAGAGAGAGTGGCCTGGTGGTACTGTTAATTTGTGGTGATTAAAGTTCTTTTACAGCTAATTGAATTTAATCAGCTGAGGGAGGTAGTTCTCCATGGGAAATTGCTGGACACATTTTAAGTCATCCGTGTGAAATCTATTGACTCCTTAAAGTCATCCATGAGAAATATGCTGGTTCCATAAAGTCATCCATAAAGTCATCCATGAGAAATCTGTTGACTCCTTAAAGTCATCCATGCAGAGTTTCTTCCAGGCATCTCTTCGGGGGGGCGAAGCCCCCCCCCCCCCCCCCCCCCCGAAAAATTTTTACCGCCCACCCGAACGAAATGAAATTTATATAATTTATATAGAAAATATATACTTTTAACAGTGTCCGCCCCCCCCCCCCCCGAAGAAAGTTTACCGCCCCCCCCCCCCCCGAAGATTTCAAGTGCCCCCCCCGGAGAAAAAAGTCTGAAGAAACACTGCATCCATGAGAAATATGCTGGTTCCATAAAGTCATCCATGAGAAAATGTGCTGGCTCCATAAAGTCATCCATAAAGTCATCCATAAATTCATCCATAAAGTCATCCATAAAGTCATCCATAAAGTGATCCATAAAGTCATCCATAAAAACATCCATAAAGTCATCCATGAGAAATCTACTGGCACCATAAAGTCATCCATAAAGTCATCCATGAGAAATCTACTGGCCCCATAAAGTCATCCATGAGAAATCTACTGGCCCCATAAAGTCATCCATGAGAAATCTGTTGACTCCTTAAAGTCATCCATGAGAAATATGCTGGTTCCATAAAGTCATCCATGAGAAATCTACTGGCTCCATAAAGTCATCCATGAGAAATCTACTGGCTCCATAAAGTCATCCATGAGAAATGTGCTGGCTCCATTAAGTCATCCATTAAGTCATCCATAAAGTCATCCATAAAGTCATCCATGAGAAATCTACTGGCCCCATAAAGTCATCCATAAAGTCATCCATGAGAAATGTGCTGGCTCCATAAAGTCATCCATGAGAAATGTGCTGGCTCCATAAAGTCATCCATAAAGTCATCCATGAGAAATCTACTGGCCCCATAAAGTCATCCATAAAGTCATCCATGAGAAATGTGCTGGCTCCATAAAGTCATCCATAAAGTCATCCATGAGAAATCTACTGGTCCCATAAAGTCATCCATGAGAAATATGCTGGTTCCATAAAGTCATTCACGAGAAATGTGCTGGCTCCATAAAGTCATTCATAAAGTCATCCATAAAGTCATCTATGAGAAATCTGCTGACCCCATAAAGTCATCCATAAAGTCATCCATAAAGCCATCCATAAAGTCATCCATGAGAACTGTGGTACTCAATGAGCCTGAACTGTTTACTGGCTGAAGATTTAAACCCATGGAGGTGAGTACCACCTAAGACGTTTTTGTCTTCAGGTGAAAGTGGCACACACAAATGAGCATCGCAGACTCTACCCCTCTTCCCCCTCCTCACACACGCACACACTTCCCCCACACACTTCCCACTCAATAAAACAGAACGACTTGTCTCTAGATACCTAAGATATCCTCCCCCCCCCCCCACTTAATGGCTGACATTTTCCGTCTCCTACGTGTGTAATGCACAAATCGGCTACAACAGGATAAGATTGAAAGCAAACCTGGCTACATCAGAAATTTCTCAGACAAGGAGGCTTTAATCGTGGGCTCTGGTGTCGGTGGTTCAAACACGGGATGGAAATAAAGATCATGGCATGTTGTATGTGTTTTATACCTGCC
This sequence comes from Physella acuta, assembly GCF_028476545.2. Taxonomy (NCBI): domain Eukaryota; kingdom Metazoa; phylum Mollusca; class Gastropoda; family Physidae; genus Physella; species Physella acuta. The sequence continues at coordinate 2,125 of NW_026733545.1, forward strand.
CGCAGCCGAGCACAGATAAAATAGTGAACTTGTAAACAATCAACTCCCACCCCCACATCGATCGTATCCAAACCCGCGGCACCCCAGCTAGTCGTCGTTAATCCACTGCTACGGAATGCCGCGTGCCTTTGATTAAGTAAATGCGGTTATGTTCATTATTTATAATATATTGTTGCTGTGGAAATCACATACGTTATTAATATGTGATTTAATGTAGTTTCTGTATTTCTTTCTGCAAAAAATAATTTTTTTTCTGAAACAAGTGAGGTTTGAAAATTCGAATTTTTAATAAACATTTTTTAAACCAAAATAGAAATAAATATGAGCGATACCTTCTAATATTCAACAGGATATTTTACACGTTTGTCTTAAAATAAAATAATATTTAACTGAGTTTAAAAAAAAAAAATAGGTAGTTTACAAAAGTAGGTTTCCGACTTAGACCTACTAAAAATACTCCAGATAATTAGCTTACCCACCCCTCTCCCCGCCCCAGAACTCAGGATAATTTACCTAGGTCTCACACCTCGGGCAGATATGCCCCGGGGGTGCCGAGTTCTACAGGTGTCATAAAGTGCCGTCTGTTTACAGGTGAGGGGACGAGTTCCTCGCCCCTGCCCCCAGGTGAAAACAATAGCGGAGCATGTGCAGACGATAACCGCTCGATGCCAGTCTGATGCTCGTCTGATGCACGTCTGATGCCAGCTATTCCAACCAAAAGACGTGCCGGGACCCACAGACTGTGCTGGTGTTGAAATAGCACCTCTGTCAACATATGCCGCTGTGGGTGTTGCGTCAGGCCGACTTACAGCTCGGCTTTTGATATCACTGGTGGGTGACCTTTAGATGCTGGAGAAGTGTTGCTTCATGCTTCAATAACAATCAAATCTGCAGATCGTTGTTTGCCTATCTTCTTCCTCTACATACCCCCCCCCCATATATCAGCTAACACAATCTGCAGTTGGTTGTTCTCCATCCTCTACTTAATTCTCGCCTTACTACCACATACAGATCGTTGTTTTCATATCGCCTACACCTACACCTACACCTACACCTACACCTACACCTACACCTACACCTACACCTACACCTACACCTACACCTACACCTACACCTACACCTACACCTACACCTACACCTACACCTACACCTACACCTACACCTACATACCCTTACCCTCCCCCCATACACATACATTAACGAGCAGCCAATTAGGAGATCCTTGTGTTTTCTGTCTCACCAACATAACAAACTCACAGAGACACCAGGGGTCCACCCCTCACCACATCCAACAGAGTTCGCCGAACCCCCCCCCCCCCCCACCCCCCAGTCGACTGTCTCATACCCCCTAACCACAGTCAACTGAACCCCACCCCCAATAGTCATCTGAACCACTACCCCAAACCCTCCCCTCCCACCCCAGTCATCTGACCCCCACCCAAGTCAGATAAACCCCTACCCCAGTCAGTTGACCCCCACCCAAGTCAGATAAACCCCTACCCCCAGTCAGCTGACTTTCCAACTCAGTCATCTGAACTCCACCCAATTCAGGAAAATCCACACCCCACTTATCTGATTGCCTCTGTACATTTTCACCCTCAACCCCCCCTCCCCCATCCTCTTAACACAATAGTAATACCCCCCCCCCTTCTCCCCGCACACCTAGCAAGCTAATGAAGTTGGCCAGGTGTGGGAGTTAAAGTTAAACCTTATGTGACCTACAAATACCCACAAAAACCCGAACCTACTCGGTGAAATCCTGGTGACAATTTTAAATGTTTACAATAACATTTTGCTGTCGAACATTCATACCTGCAGTTGAAATATTTCGATCTTTTCCCAAACCCGATGCTCCACTTAAATCACTGTACACACATATTACGGTCCATTTAATTTACGTCCACTAATATTACTGTCCAGCTCTAATATGGTTCACTAAAGTTAATGTCCACTGACATTTTGGATGGACTTCTATCATGTCCACTTATATTATGGTCCATTGAAATTATGATCCACTGAAGTTAAGGTCCTATAACATTACGGTCCACTGGTATTAACGTTCTATTTATTTTATTGTTTGTTATTTAAACACAGCGGTTGACTGATATTATTGCCCTACGATGTGTGGGAAGTTAGTTCCCCTTCGGTTATTCGCTCAACTTCATTCTTTTAAATATTCCACATTTAATTTACAAGAACAACAAAAGCGTTCTGTTATGTTTTGTACCGTCCTCAAAAAAGTACTTTTAAAAGATTTACGCTGTACCGCCCACCCCCCCCCCCCCCCCCCCCCCCGCCCCCGGGACTTATTACTGTCTACATCTCTGTTTAAAAATAGTACCTACCATCATATAACATTACCCGACGCTATTTATAGAATTTTCCTACATTACTGTTGTGTAGATGTTTATTTATAGCCTTGCATCACATGACCATCTACATGAGTGGGGAGCGCAGACCACCAGTGCGACTACTATCTAAAACCCTCCAAGTTTGAATACAACCTGCCCGTTAGAAATAAATATTTATCAGCAACACTATAAATGTTTATGTATTATTTGTGTAAAGTTGGTGTAGGTTATCACGATAGTGTTTTGACTACCTGCATACAGTGGGTGAGGGGGGATGGGCGAAGGGAATGAGATGCACAAGGTGAAACTAATTCATACAAGACAAACTTGAGTTTGTTGATTGAGAAAATTTAGACAGGGTCGGTAGTTTCCCAAAATAGTTCCAGACCTCTTCAGTGTTCACCTTAAGAGACATTTCAGCTTGTACGTGGGTCAATGACCTCAAAAAGCTGAATACCTGTCTTTAGAAAACTGTACAAATTGCTACTAAAAATGTGCTGCTCCTATTTCGTGCAAGTACTAATACCGAATCTGTTCTGTGAATTCTTTAATCATAAGTCGGTTGAAAAACAACTATGAACAATTAACATAGTAGCGCCCGTTGTTTTTTCTAGTCCACGGGTGAAACAACTAGTATTTGTTAAAGTTGAGCGACCTCAGCTAAAACCAGTGGTTTTCATTTCGCGTGTGTGTGTGTTAATGTACGTCCTTGTTGTTTGTTTGTAAACAAAGAGTTTCCTAAAGAAAACAGAACCAGGAAGAAATGTAAGAAATTTTTTTTTAATCAGTAACCTGCAGACGATGACGCGTGCAAAACTCTCGCTTTCAGCGCAAGTGTCTGCAGACACTCTAGTTCCCGGTATAGTTCCCAGTGGAGCTTCTCGTACTTTCCAGTATAGTTCCCTGTATAGTTCCCAGTATAGTTTTCAGTATAGTTCCCTGTATAGTTCCCAGTGTTTTCCCAGTATAGTTCCAACTAAATTTCCCAAGATAGTTCCCTGTATTTTCCCAGTATAGTTCCAAGCATAGATCCCAGTATAGTTCCCTGTACAGTTCCCTCTACAGTTCCCAGTAGAGTTCCCAATTTTACTTTTAGATTAAGATTCTGACAGATTTCTAGGACGTGCGCTCAACTCTAGCGATTTTCTTTCCTGACCTGGGTCAAGTGTGTCAGAACTGAAGGATTAGCTCGAGGAATTTGTTTACAAGTGTAGCCATTAGGACCAGCGGAGTTCAGTTTAGCACCAAACGTTACCGGTATGTTGACAATAATAGATCCCCTGAATTGATGATGTCATTTGTCAACTGTTAGCCGCCCCCCCCCCCCTCCCCCACCACCGCGCCAACCATTCTGCGTCACAGTTGTGATAGGTCTACCCCCACCCCTTTCTCCCCCGCCCCCGCCCCCCCCCCGCAGTAGGGACATCACGTGGTGTACTCACAGTTGAAAGCGTACTCCGCCGGTTCACTGTCGTCCCCCCTTCACCTCCCCCCCCCCCACCCCCGCAGTAAGGACATCACGTGGTGTACTCACAGTTGAAAGCGTACTCCGCCGGTTCACTGTCGTCCCCCCTTCACCTCCCCCCCCCCACCCCCGCAGTAAGGACATCACGTGGTGTACTCACAGTTGAAAGCGTACTCCGCCGGTTCACTGTCGTCCCCCCTTCACCTCCCCCCCCCCACCCCCTCAGTAGGGACATCACGTGGTGTACTCACAGTTGAAAGCGTACTCCGCCGGTTCACTATCGTCCACTGCGATAAGGACGATGGCCCGAAACTTGGACATGTCTGCACGCGAGTCGACGGCCATCATGTCTGCTGCTGGTCTATGGGGGGTCGGGGGGGTCGGGGGGTCAGCTCTGTCCGCCTGCGGTAGCTGGAGGCTGGGTCAAGGTCAATGGAATGTTGTGGTAGGTGACACGTGATCAGAGAATTACTTCAGCTCGGGGACTTGTCTCCGCATGTTAAGGCGCCATCAGGTCACGTGTTCCCGTCTGAAACAAAAAGACTTTCGATACACATATGACAACAGCAGACGATAGCTCTGTTGAAGTGTTGATAAATATAGATTCATCACTAAGTTATATGGATGTAAAAACCACCAAGTATATTTTTTCCCAGTAAAAACCAAAGTGACAAGGTGATAATATAAATTTTTGAGTTGTCAGTTACATTTCATCAAACCGGAAGTTGGAGCTTCAAAATGGCAAAAACTTGTGGGAAAGTGTAGGCTGGCTGATGATTCTCGGCATGCAAACATTAGTCCACACGTTCCCACTTCAAGCACTAATTTATCTTTATTTTCGTGTATGATGTGTTTCATCTAAGAAATTCGATTTGTCATAGAATTGGAATTGTAATAAAAACTATAGGAAAAAAAAAACTTTTTTTTATTGAGTTTTCTAAATGGCGAAAAAACTAGATTTGCTTAGAGAGAATAATAATTAAAAAAGTACATGCATGATTGTTTTTACTTTCTAACATGTTGGTTTCCTAGACTTGATATTAGATCTTCAGCATTATGAAAATCAAAGACTTTGAAAACATAAATAGAGTTTATTCTAGAAAGCATTTAAAACCAAATAGAATCATTGGACATCGGTTAATATTAAATTTTAATGTCTACACATTGCGGTCGTGTTACACAGTGCTGGGATTAACGTAGATTCAAGTTTTTATTTTATTTTTGAAAGAATAGAACTTGGTACCTGGAACATTCTGGAATAGGGAATTGGGCGATCTGATGGTTATTCCTGTAGCCTGAGGGTGTCAAGTAATAATTGAGCTATTTTAACAATTTTTGTGAGAACTCGGGAAAAATGTACTCGTTATATATCGTGTGGTCATTACTGGCCATTCCAGTGTTTCTTTCAGATAGTTTTCTCCAGGGAGGGGGAGGAAGAGCACTTAAACTTTGAGGGACGATTTAAATTTCCGAGTGGGCGGACATTGGTGCCTCCCCCCCCCCCCCCCCACCAAGAGATGTCTGAAAAAACTCTGCACACTACATTTTGACATCAACATTACGGGTCACCAAAAATTCCGATACTACGTGAATTGACAATCACACGCGTTGGTCAAGGTCGTTCACATATTGTATACCACGAGTAGAATGGTATTCAATTTGTTATGTTGTGCAATACAGAGTAAGGTGACGTCATATTGTATAACGCTCAACGGTCTCACCTATTTCATTTTTCGTCACAAACTCTAGCTATAGGCCTAGTAGTTACAAGCTGTGATTTCTTTAAATGGTGCCATCTCCAATATTTGATACAATTTCAAAAAAAAAAGTTTCTCTTGTACTACATTTATCGTGATTTGGAGGGGGAGGGGGGGGGGGATCAATGGAGATGTTATATAGCTTTATATCGGGCAGGATAATTTTTGTGTGCATATTACGTGCATGAGGCTATGCACGCACATGGGAACAACAACAGATAAACCACCAGCCCCCTACCCCCCCCCCCACCCCGCCCTTTAAAATGCATCTTCAAAAACTGCCTTAGCGCGCTACAGATGATTTAGATCTAAAATAAATTTTTGTTAAGAAATATTTTAGTTGGATCAGTACCAGATGGATCGAGATGGTTTCACAGGGCAGTTAGGTTCATACGTGGGCCACTGGGCGATCACATGGAGGTTGGGCCATTACATGGGCCACTGGGCCATCACATGGGCCACTGGGCCATCATATGGGCCACTGGGCCATCACATGGGCCACTGGGCCATCACATGGGCCACTGGGCCATCACATGGGCCACTGGGCCATCACATGGGAGGTTGGGCTATCACATGAGCCACTGGGCCATCACATGGGCCACTGGGCCATCACATGGGCCACTGGGCCATCACATGGGCCACTGGGCCATCACATGGGCCACTGGGCCATCACATGGGCCACTGGGCCATCACATGAGCAAGTGGGCTCACATGGGCCACTGGGCTCACCTGGGCCACCACATGGGCCACTGGGCCATCACATGAGCCACTGGATCATCACATGGGCCACTGGGCTCACATGGGCCATCACATGGGCCACTGGGCCATCACATGAGCCACTGGATCATCACATGGGCCACTGGGCTCACATGGGCCACTGGGCCATCACATGGGCCACTGGGCCATCACATGGGAGGTTGGGCCAACATATGGGCGACTGAGCTAGTTATATGGGCGAATACGTTGGCCATTGGGCCAACACATATGCAGTAGAAAAACACTTGTATCAAGTATAGATTCCCAGGAGAATAGCTCACCTCCCCCCCCTTGTTATTTTTAGATATTTTCTGAACCTTGTGACCCCATTCCTCGTAAAGATACAGGTAATATAGGATTAGATTAGCTCTGATAGGCGCATAGCTACTTCTGTTACAGCTAGCTTGATTAATCATACAGCTAGATTTGATATTCAAACAGCTTTCATAATCAAGCTGCTAACTTCGATAGAATAGTTAGATTGATAAAACATGCAGTGTTCAGACAATATTTATATACATATAAAGTAAGAACGATTTTTAAAAAAGATTTCATGAGTGAGTGAATGAATGAATGGGTTAATGAAGAAGTAAAACAATGAACAAATGAACGCTTGAATGATTTAACGGATGAACGAATGAACGGATGGATGAATAAACGAATGAAAGGATTCATCCTTTCATCCTTTCACCCTTTCATCCTTTCATCCTTTCATGAAAGGATGAATGAATGAATGAATGAATGAATGAATGAATGAATGAATGAATGAATGAATGAATGAATGAATGAATGAATGAATGAATGAATGAATGAATGAATGAATGAATGAATGAATGAATGAATGAATGAATGAATGAATAAATGAATGAATGAATGAATGAATGAATGAATGAATGAATGAATGAATGAATGAATGAAGGAATGAAGGAATGAAGGAATGAAGGAATGAAGGAATGAAGGAATGAAGGAATGAAGGAATGAATGAAGGAATGAAGGAATGAAGGAATGAAGGAATGAAGGAATGAAGGAATGAATGAAGGAATGAAGGAATGAAGGAATGAAGGAATAAAGGAATAAAGGAATGAGCGAATTTATGTGTATAGGAATATACGTAGATACAAAAATACATATACAGTGGTACCTCGACATATGAGGATTTTGATATACGAGCTGTCGAGCGTGCTAAAACATGCTTTGACATACGAGCAATGTTTGAGATACGATGAACTAGATCCGTGGATTTCACAGTTTGTGGAAAAGAAACATCCAAAAAGTAGCATCGCATAAAGACACCAAGTCGTCTCACTCAACTCCTGTACCTGAGACCTCCGCCATCTTCTTCAGTACTCAGGTGGGCTGTTTCCCAAAATAAATACACTTTATAAAACCAGCTTATATCTTTAATGCTGTTATAGTATGTTTTAATACACACTTTGTTATATATATTAATATATATATATATATATATATATATATATATATATATATATATATATATAAATATATATATATATATATATACATATATATATATATATATATATATAAATATATATATATATATATATATATATATATATATATATATATATATATATATATATATATATATATATATATATATATATATCTGATTAAAATACATAACAAAACATCTGGGGTTGTATTTTGAAGACTGGAACTGATTATAGTTTCATTTCAGAAAATAAAATACTTAAAAAAAACTTTTTAAAAAACCAAGTTTTTCTTGTGGACTAAAAATTAGAAAATAAATTTTTCTTCCGACCCTAAGGGATCTACCAATGACTGCTCGTAGATTTTGTGCTTTCTCGAGCTGTGCAGGTTCTTGTGATGACTGTTCAGACATTTGATGACAAAAAACGTGGGTACGTTCACCATCAAATTTCCCGACCCATCTGCCCGACTGTACGAATTAAATTCGTATGTCAAGGTACCACTATATACATATACACATATATATGATGTGCAGGTGTAGCTGTGGGTGTGGGTGTAGGTGTAGGTGTGGGTGTGGGTGTGGGTGTGGGTGTAGGTGTAGGTGTAGGTGTAGGTGTAGGTGTAGGTGTAGGTGTAGGTGTAGGTGTAGGTGTAGGTGTAGGTGTAGGTGTAGGTGTAGGTGTGGGTGTGGGTGTGGGTGTAGGTGTAGGTGTGGGTGTTGGTGTTGGTGTTGGTGCTGGTGTAGGTGATCATGTAGATGTAATGTCGCTACATTACGACAACCATTACACATTATGTTTTACATATCTGAACGAGCACGTCACCTTGAATGTGTGTACAATGCTGAGTTGGCCTTGTTGATTTAGCCTAGATGTGTTCACCGCTCACCTACACACGTGCTAGCTATAGCACGCATCAGATGCACGCGACACGAAGAATGGCGCATGTGTTCTCCTCCAGTGAACGCCCACATTGTGTTGGGAAGGGGGGGGGGGGGGGTTGTATCGTAGGGGAACATTGGTTTGTGTATCATACGGGAACATTGGTGTGTATAAGTGGGGAACACTATAACAAGGGAACAAGTTGTCAGTATGAGGGGGGAACAAGGTGTCAGTATTATAGGGAATACGGCATTAGTATCACAGGGAACAAGGTGTCAGTATCATAGGGAACATGGTGTCAGTATAATCGGGAACAAGGTGTCAGTATCATAGGGAACATGGTGTCAGTATTATAGGGAACATGGTGTCAGTATAATCGGGAACAAGGTGTCAGTATCAGAGGGAACAAGGTGTCAGTATCATAGGGAACATGGTGTCAGTATAATCGGGAACAAGGTATCATAGGGAACATGGTGTCAGTATAATCGGGAACAAGGTGTCAGTATCAGAGGGAACAAGGTGTCAGTATCAGAGGGAACAAGGTGTCAGTATCATAGGGAACAAGGTGTCAGTATCAGAGGGAACAAGGTGTCAGTATCTGAGGGAACAAGGTGTCAGTACAGAGGGAACACGGTGTCAGTATCAGAGGGAACAAGGTGTCAGTATAATCGGGAACAAGGTGTCAGTATCATAGGGAACATGGTGTCAGTATCAGAGGGAACAAGGTGTCAGTATCAGAGGGAACAAGGTGTCAGTATCATAGGGAACAAGGTGTCAGTATCAGAGGGAACAAGGTGTCAGTATCAGAGGGAACAAGGTGTCAGTATCAGAGGGAACAAGGTGTCAGTATCATAGGGAACATGTTGTCAGTATCAGAGGGAACAAGGTGTCAGTATCAGAGGGAACAAGGTGTCAGTATCAGAGGGAACAATGTGCCAGTATCAGAGGGAACATGGTGTCAGTATCAGAGGGAACAAAGTGTCAGTATCATAGGGAACAAGGTGTCAGTATCATAGGGAACAAGGTGCCAGTATCATAGGGAACATGGTGTCAGTATCATAGGGAACAAGGTGTCAGTATCATAGGGAACAAGGTGTCTGGGGGGAACAAGGTGCCAGTATCATAGGGAACATGGTGTCAGTATCATAGGGAACAAGGTGTCAGTATCATAGGGAACATGGTGTCAGTATCAGAGGGAACAAGGTGTCAGTATCAGAGGGAACAAGGTGTCAGTATCAGAGGGAACAAGGTGTCAGTATCAGAGGGAACAAGGTGTCAGTATCAGAGGGAACAAGGTGTCAGTATCATAGGGAACAAGGTGTCAGTATCAGAGGGAACAAGGTGTCAGTATCAGAGGGAACAAGGTGTCAGTATCAGAGGGAACATGGTGTCAGTATAATCGGGAACATGGTGTCAGTATCAGAGGGAACATGGTGTCAGTATCACAGGGAACAAGGTGCCAGTATCATAGGGAACATGGTGTCAGTATCAGAGGGAACAAGGTGTCAGTATCAGAGGGAACAAGGTGCCAGTATCAGAGGGAACAAAGTGTCAGTATCATAGGGAACAAGGTGTCAGTATCATAGGGAACAAGGTGTCAGTATCAGAGGGAACAAGGTGTCAGTATCAGAGGGAACATGGTGTCTGAGGGGGAACAAGGTGCCACTATAAGAGGGAACATTGTATCAGTATCAGAGGGAACAAGGTGTCAGTATCAGAGGGAACAAGGTGTCAGTATAATCGGGAACAAGGTGTCAGTATCAGAGGGAACACGGTGTAGATATCAGCAGAGCTTGTACAAGAGTTCCATCCTTTCATGCACAGATTAGCACCGTCTGGGTCCGCGGGAAAACTTTGTTTACAAATACATCAGCGGCCATGACAGAACCCGAGTTTGTTTACCTCTGAGTTATCTCCTGTCACAGAGAAATGCTGGTCCGGCTATTTTCACGTGTAAATTGTGATAAGATTGTCTATTGTCACGGAGCGTGGCACCGCTCTTACCTTAAGCGCAGCGCCTATTTTCACGATTTAATTACTTTATAAACTGCGCGCTCTTAAATAAATGAGCGTGCCTGTAATTAAATTGCGTTTTGTTTGGGGACACATCGTTTATTTCCCGGTAAATCAGCAAGATGTTTGTCTGCCGGTTTTTAGATGTGGTTCCATGTCACGACCAAGTGTCTATTCGCACGTCAATTTTACCTGGTCTATTTATAGAGCGGGGCAACTGTAAAAATGTTGGGGTGAAGTACACGAAAAAATATAGGAAGCAACAAGCCTATTCAAAACAAAAATATAATTGGTTGTAAATATGCCACGTTGAGAAGGCAGATGTGTGTGGTTGTGTGGTTGTGTACTTTACACGCGTGGTTGTGTGAGGTTGTGTATGTATGTCTGTGGTTATGCATTAGGCTGCATGTAGCTATGATGTTTACGTGTGGTTATCACCTTAGTCAGTGCTGTATGCTTGGGTCATATGTGGTTAGTATTTAGGTCACGTGTGGTTTAGTACTTAGGTCATGTGTGGTTTAGTACTTAGGACATGTGTGGTTTAGTACATATGTGGTTTAGTACTTAGGTCATGTGTAGTTTAGTACTTAGGTCATGTGTGGTTTAGTACTTAGGACATGTGTGGTTTAGTACATGTGTGGTTTGGTACTTAGGTCATGTGTGGTTTAGTACTAGGGTCATGTGTGGTTTAGTACTTAGGACATGTGTGGTTTAGTACTTAGGAGATGTGTGGTTTAGTACTTAGGACATGTGTGGTTTAGTACTTGGGTCATGTGGAGTTTAGTACTTAGGTCATGTATGATTAAGTAATTAAGTCAGGTAATTAATCTCTATCGTTAGGTGTACTTTCCATTTGTTTTCCGCTAAATAGATTTTCTTACAATAGCTAGCATGGATTACCTTTATGTGGCTAATTAGATTACCTTTGTTGTGCTGATTAGATTATCTTTGTTTGGCTAATGAGAAAATCTTAAGGTTTTTAGTCGGAATAATCAGAAACGTCAGGAGTTATTTGTTAGGTAAGTTATTTCTCTGTGAGGAGTTAAGTGGATTAAGTGTGTGTTTGTAGCTATTTGGATTAAGTGTTTGTCTATAGCTTAAAGAATCAAGCAGTTGTGTGCAGCTATAAGGATTAAACGTGTGTGCAAAGAAGCTAGGGGGATTAAGTGATTGTGTGTAGTTAAAGGATTAAGTGTGTGTGCGAAGCTAGGAGGATTAAGTGATTGTGAATGATAAACATTATTTTGACTTGTTGCACATAGCTGTATTTTAAAGCAAACAAATATAAAAAAAAGAAACGTTTATAGCAACAAGCTTTTAAATGCACTGAAAATAAGAAAATAAAACGTATTTGTTTTCTTTAATAAAAGTTTGATTGCTAAAATATGTTCAAGATCTCATCAGCAACCAAAGCTTTTATTATAGAAAGCAGATTAGTTTTATTTTCTTATTTTCGTGTACATTTAAAGCTTTTTGCTATAAAGGTTTTTTTTATATTTGTTTTATTTTCGACTTTTTAGTGATTCATGATTTATGAAGTCGACACGACTAAATATATTTGCTTTAAATCACCATCAGTAGATCACGATATAAAAAAAAACGATTATCTGCCCCATGAAAAGCAGCCGTCCGTGACCATATTTTACAGACGACAGCAAGCTCTTGTTACCTCCCCTTAGTTTCAAATCGTTTAAAATATTATTACCTGCCCCAAATAGCCTTCGCTAGATCGACCGTCTCTAAAATTTTCAAACAGCAGCTCACCAGACTGTTAGGGTGATCACGTCTAGCTAGTTATCTCCCCTTCTGTTATTGAACATAGTAATCTATCGAGTGATTTAATTTTGTTATCCCCCCTTAATTTTGAACCTGTTTAATTAATTTTTAATGACTAATAAAACATCTAATCAAATTACAAAATAGTAATTAATTTTTAATGACTAATAAAACATCTAATCAAATTACAAAATAGTAAGACTTGTATTGTCACGAAGTAGAACGTATCTGGAAAGTTTGAACGAAATCGCTGCATTAGAAGTGGGTTAAAATTGAGTTACAAGATTTGCCACAAACCCACAAACAAACAAACAAGCAAACAGACAGACGTTGCGAACTAAATAAAATCTTGTAAAAATGAATGTTTAGGCAATGGTCAATATAAAACTAGTGTGCCTAGTTAGGTATGAGAACGTTCTTAGTTCTAGAGTTGGAAGAGATTCCCTCCAACACAATAAAGTATTACGTGTCAACTTGGTAGCGATATATAGGCCGTTAACTCCGTCTTCAGGGGCTCGAACTTGGGACTTTTCGGTCCAGCAATCATGAGGTTAGCCAACCCGACCACGCCGACCTCCGAGAATATGTGTAATTCTATTTATAGAGTGTTTTTGATCAGCCTAGTGAATCATTATCTGCTTACTTCCGTTCACTTTATATTGTTCATATTCTATTTATATTAGTAGGTCTATTTACAGATGGCGTTTTGTATGTTTATAATTCGTGTATGTTGTCTATGATTGGTGTATGCTGTCTATGATTGGTGTATGTTGTCTATGATTGGTGTATGTTGTCTATGATTGGTGTATGGTGTCTATAATTGGTGTATGTTGTCTATGATTGGTGTATGTTGTCTATGATTGGCATATGCTGTCTATGATTGGTGTATGTTGTCTGGTCTTGTAATTAAAGGTTGTAGAAATAACAACAGTGCTGAACCACAATAAAGTTCTACGTAACACACCCGACGAGCAAACGAAACTGATATGTTACACGGAGCTAAACACCGTGACATTTTCTCTCGTAGATGTCTTAGACAAAGGTTTATACCACAGCCTACCTCGGCAACATTCATCAATATCAATGTCACGCGACATGTTTTTATACAACACTAGATTATTGCTGTACAACACTAGATTATTGCTGTACAACACTAGATTATTGCTGTACAACACTAGATTATTGCTGTACAACACTAGATTATTGCTGTACGCCACTAGATTATTGCTGTACGACACTAGATTATTGCTGTACGACACTAGATTATTGTTGTGTTTTAAGGGCCCGGAGTCGGTAAAGCTCCTGGCTGCTGAACTGAAAAGTCCCGAGTTCGAACTCCAGGGCAGATGAGCCTCGATAGTTGGGTACATCTAGGAGAGACAACTCCAAAATCAAACATCTGCAGCCTTGTAGTTTGTTCTTGGTTGGACAAAGGCTATGAAAGCAAATCCAAAAAGAAAAGCAGGCTGAAATCGGAGTGAACCGCATATATGGCGCATAACCAGATGACACGTAATACTTAATTGTTTTGAAGGAACCCCCCCCCCCACCCCCTTCCAACATTACAAATTAAGAATGAAGAAAAAGTTGAGTTTTAGCTAAATGTCACGATATTATAGTTGTATGTCACAAGATTATAATCGTATGTCACAAGATTATAGTCGTATGTCACAAGAGTATAGTTGTATGTCACAAGATTATAGTCGTATGTCACAAGAGTATAGTTGTATGTCACAAGATTATAGTCGTATGTCACAAGAGTATAGTTGTATGTCACAAGATTATAGTCGTATGTCACAAGAGTATAGTTGTATGTCACAAGATTATAGTCGTATGTCACAAGAGTATAGTTGTATGTCACAAGATTATAGTCGTATGTCACAAGATTATAGTCGTATGTCACAAGATTATAGTCGTATGTCACAAGATTATAGTCGTATGTCACAAGATTAAACCTAATCACAATAAACCAAGACTTAGACTTGACCTAACAGCCCAGTAAACCAAAATAAAAGAAGATACGCATTAAGGTGACACGTTTCTCATTGGAATAACTAATACAGTTTTTAAAAAAATGTGTTTACATTTCTTTGGTCACTGTATCGCAAATACGACATATTATACACAGTCAACACAAAACTCGTTTTAAATTTCAAATATCACGTAAAAAATTTCTCGTAAAATATCACGTGATCTGTACAATTAGACAAAAAGGCACGTGACTTACTGAAATCTAACGTAGTCCAAATCTCACTCTGCTGTCTGAAATATCCACGGGAAAAGTGAACCACTCGGCAGACGACGAGTCTCACTAATTCTGCTGATCTCAGGGAACAGGTGTGGGGGATAGGTAGGTGCCAGCACTCGCTATCTGCTCACAGTCGGCACGTGAGGGGTCTCGCGCGGCTGTCAGCTGCTCACCAGCACACACAACCCCCACCCCACCCACCCCACGGGCTACAGTGACGACATGCTTTGTTGTCGTGTCACCCCCAAGGACATAACTAAGGGTGGGGACATCTTAAAATGGCTACACAGTTTTCTTTAAGTCTTCATTTTCTTTTAGATTGAATGGTTTGCAAACTTTCTTTTTGCTTATCTCAATACAAATATATTTAATTTGTGAAATAATATTTCAGATAAATTACGATCTAAAGCTCGGTATCAACATTATGACCGAATCGATACCTACATTACATACTAAAGATCGATACTATATTTCGACCTGAAGCTCGATACCAACATTACGACCTAAAGATAGATACCATCAATACAACCTAAAGCACGATACCCACATTACGACCTAAGGACAGAGGCGTAGCTAGGGGGGGGCGGGGGGGGCGGCCGCCCCGGGCGCCGACCCTATGGGGGCGCCAAAAGGGGTGGGAAAAATTTTTTAAAGCTGATTTTATGCTGCAGTTTTGAATTATAAACTGTCTAAGTTAAGAAATATAATGGCTACACGCATTTACATACTGATTTAACTGTTTTCTATCTTGATTTCTTAATGTAAAACATATACTCTTAAGAAACAGTGACCGGCAAAACCGCTTTGAAGCTTTTCCTAGATGGGGGGGGCGCTTTTTCGAGACTTAAAACGGAAGAATTTACACTAGATTGTTGAGTCGATAAACGTTACCACTATTAAAAGAAACCAATTGTATTAAAACGTATTGTACGATTGTTGAACTGTAAAATACGTTAGTGACTTTTATCAAGATGGTGCAGGGGGGCGCTTTTAGGCTAAATAAAATAGCAAAATTACACAGGATTCTGAGTAAACAACCTTTAGCTCTCAGAAAGAAACGAATTGTACTGTGCATTGTATAATTGTGTAACATTTTTAAAAAAAAAAGTTAGTTACGTTAAAAACCGCTCTACAAACTTTGTCCAAGATGGTTGTGATGAGTGTGTGTGGGGGTGGGGGGGGGGGGGCGCTTTTTTCGCTAACAAAAATCGCAAGTATTTGTACTGGATTGGTGAGTAGATAACTCTCTTAACACTTAGTAAAGAAACCAAGTGTATTAACGCGTAATGTACAATTTCAATAGCCAGTTTTGTTTAAAAAAAAGACGCGACTAGTTCTTTGTAAGATTCTTACGATTCTCTCAACTTCAACGTGAGAGATCAGATACTTTTGATCAGTGTTTCTTCCAGACTTTTTTCTCCGGGGGGGCACTTGAAATCTTCGGGGGGAGGGGGGAGGCGGTAAACTTTCTTCGGGGGGGGGGGGCGGACACTGTTAAAAGTATATATTTTCTATATATAAATTATATAAATTTCATTTCGTTCGGGGGGGCGTAAAAATTTTTCCGGGGGGCTTCGCCCCCCCGAAAAGATGCCTGGAAGAAACTGTGTGCGAGAAGGCAGGGCAAATCTGCGAAATCCAAGACTACGAGCTGTTAACATCCGTTGGATTCCAGTTTGTTTTCTCTAGCTTGTTTGTCATACCATCAACCAATCAACGAAATACCCATGTCGTATTCCAATGTGAACAATAAATATTTCTGATAACTTCTTCTTGTATGTCACTTGTGTGTCCTTACTCTAACAAACTTCGAATCCAATATGTACCATATCACAACAGAGATCGTTCAAAACTAGAACATAAAAGGCTGGTCTAAACATATTAGCGTCAGCTACAAACTACCCTCTAACACAGATCAGGCTTATTTTTTTTTACTGACATTACTAATCTTTCGCAAAAAAAGTTAAACGCATCTTAATGGGAATTAAATTGTCGTAAAGTTTTAAGGAATGAAAATCATACAATGTAATTATTAAACCTTGTCCGGACTGTAGCATACACGCTTACACACACGCTTACACACACAAATACACTCTTACCCACACACAAGCTTATATATAAACACACTATCACACACACATAATTATACACACACACACACACACACATATATATATATATATATATATATATATATATATATATATACATATATATATATATAAGCGGGGGGGGGGGGGGGCGCCAAATTGAAAGTTCGCCCCGGGCGCCGGGAAGGGTCGCTACGCCTCTGCCTAAGGATCGATACCATCAATACAACTAAAGATCGATACTATATTATGATCTAAAGCTCGATACCCACAGTTACTGAACGACATATCAAAGACATAAACAAGCTTGTCAGAATTGGAAAGGTATCTACACAATATCTGTGGGAAAATATCTTTGGGAAAATATATAATATCTTTCGAAAATTATATTTGGAAAAATATCGATGATAAAATATTCGAAAAAATTCACAAGAACAAAATATCTTGTAACTGTAAACGAAAGTTAGCTGTTTAATAGGTCTCTAAACACTTTTTTTTTAAAAATCCTCTAGCACTTGCTAAATCCAGCCCAGGTCAATGAACCGGGTCACCTGTTGCCGCTACCCCACCTACAATAAAATGATTGTTTACATCCGGTTTCATAAAGTCTTTCCTCTTCCGGTGCTGCTTATGGCTGACGTCACATTGAGGCGCTAACCGGAAGTTACACAACACCAGGTGCCAGATATAGCCATAAAATGTTAAACTGTGTTAAGTTTAAGTTGTGTTTTTAATTACAGCTTTGTTGGATGCAGTGGCGTACCGAGGTCGGGTGTCACCCGGTGTGGCACTTAATGGTATCATCCCCCAGAGGCATAGCGACCCTTCCCGGAGACAAACTTTCAAATTTTCGATTTGCACCCCCCCCCCCTCAAGTATTTCTCTATATATTTTGCTATTTTTTTGCCTTGGTGTCACCCCCCTAAATGGTGTCACCCGGTCCGTATCCCCCCTCCCCCCCCCCCCCTCGCTACGCCTCTGGTTGGATGCCATTTCTCTTGGAGAATAGCCGTCCAGTCTAAACGCCATTTCCAGGATAATGTTAAATATATTACCCCTAGATGACCAGGATCATGTTACAGATATTTACACCTAACTGACCAGGATAATGTTACAGATATTTACACCTAGCTGACCAGGATAATGTTACAGATATTTACACCCAGATGACCAGGATCATGTTACAGATATTTACACCTAACTGACCAGGATAATGTTACAGATATTTACACCTAGCTGACCAGGATAATGTTACAGATATTTACACCTAACTGACCAGGATAATGTTACAGATATTTACACCTAGCTGACCAGATAATGTTACAGATATTTACACCTAGATGACCAGGATAATGTTACAGATATTTACACTTAGATGACAAGGATAATGTTACAGATATTTACACCTAGCTGACCAGGATAATGTTACAGATATTTACACCCTAATGACTAGGATAATGTTACAGTTATTTACACCTGGCTGACCAGGATAATCTTACAGATATTTACACACAGATGACCAGGATATTGTTACGGATATTTACACCTGGCTGACCAGGATAATGTTACAGATAGTTACACACAGATGACCAGGATATTGTTACAGATATTTACACCTGGCTGACCAGGATAATGTTACAGATATTTACACACAGATGACCAGGATAATGTTACAGATATTTACACCTAGTTGACCAGGATCATACCTTACAGCTAGAACTACCCACCAAGTACTGGTGCCGACCTATAAACAAGGCAGGTAAAAAAAATATTGTACCTGATTGCGTCAGGTAGCGCGAATATTACGCAACTCACACAGGTAGACAATGAGGTATTTATCTCCCCTGTGGGATTCAGGAAGGGGTGAGAAGGGGAGGGGGTGGGGGAGGGGGGCTCTCGTCTGTGTGCTGAAGGAAATCTAAAAATAGAAAATTACAACTGAGAAAAATGCAAAGGTGACCAAACTAATTTCGCAATCGAAGTTTTATGATGTCACCGTGAGCTTGCTGTGACCTTGTGAGTTCCTGCTCAACTTTTCATGCGCACGTGCACCCTATGGTTGGGCTAGAGAGTAGTTCATTCCAAAAATAGCTAGACAGTGATCCAATGCCGGTGATTAGTTGTACGAATCCGTTTTAATGATGGGGCAGAGAGTAGTTAGTTCTAAAAATAGCATGCACCCGGAACACGTGTTCTGCCTCTGACTTATCGAACTGTAAACTTTCAAATTGGAGAAGTACTAGCAGGATTTCCCGTTTGCCGACGTGTTCAATGAACACAAAAACCGGTAGATAACTGTAGAGATACAGTGGTGTGAGATTTAAGACGGAGTAGAGGTTTTAAAAAAAGAATTCCGAGTGAGTTTACAAGAACCCAGTGGGGGAAAGTGTCTATCACTCCAAGAACCCAGTGGGGGAAAGTGTCTATCACTCCAAGAACCCAGTGGGGGAAAGTGTCTATCACTCCAAGAACCCAGTGGGGGAAAGTGTCTATCACTCCAAGAACCCAGTGGGGGAAAGTGTCTATCACTCCAAGAACCCAGTGGGGGAAAGTGTCTATCACTCCAAGCCGGAGTGTCTGATGTTTCATGAAGAGAAAAAAATATTTCGCAGGATCAAATTGTGCAACATGGTCCTGCCAATTTTTGGCATCGGTTTTGGTGCAAAAGTTCGTCTGCTTGAATTGAGAGGGGGGGGGATTAATTATATGTACAGGTAAAAATTGTTCCGAAATCAAAAAAATATTTGTATTATATCTTATACTCTTTTGTTTTTTATATTAATGTGTCTGTTTTATGTCTGTTATGTTATTTTATTGTTATATTAATGTGTCTTATATATTATTGTGTCTGTTGTATTGCTGCGCCTGTTTTATTTTGCTGTATTGTACACTTTCTGTTTTTGCTGGTGATTGAACTGCTTAATCGATCGGGGTTGCTGTTAAACTACGTGTTATTCCAAATGATAAGGTTGTCTAAAAATGACGTCACATACCTACGGGTAGGGAGTAGGGGCGCATTGACCCCTCCCGGTGCCGGAGCGATTCTATCAATTCTGTAACCATTAAAACGGTGATAAAAACTGCTCGCTGTGACTTCGTGAATGTTGGACATGTTACGTATTTTTTAACTGCACACATCTAGTCACTAGTACTCACAACTAGATGACTGACTGACTAGCTGAGTGGCTGACTAAACTTGGTGAAATATGTGTTGTAATTATGAAAAGGCTTAATTATAATAATACATTTATTAATATTAATCCTGGTTATGTTTTGCCTAATTGTTAACATTTCGGCACCCCCTCACACCAGGCCGTAAGATTTTTTTTAAAAACTAATCTAAAAAGACAACTTCTTCAATATGTATTCTATTATAACTGGATGCATTTCATTTTATTTGTATAGATCTCATGAATTATTTAAATCGGTAGGGACTAAAGTGTTGATTGGTTGGGTACGACTCATATTAATGTATGTCAAGCTAGCGTCTAGCAGTGGGCCTTTAAATGTTTCCATTCATGCCACATTTGTTGAACACAACACTTCAGTAGCTTGTTGGGCCTTTAAATGTTCCCATTCATACCACATTTGTTGAACACAACACTACAGTAGCTTGCTGTGTCTTTAAATGTTTCTATTCATACCACATTTGTTGAACACAACACTACAGTAGCTTGCTGTGTCTTTAAATGTTTCCATTCATACCACATTTGTTGAACACAACACTACAGTAGCTTGCTGTGTCTTTAAATGTTTCCATTCATACCACATTTGTTGAACACAACACTACAGTAGCTTGCTGTGTCTTTAAATGTTTCTATTCATGCCACATTTGTTGAACACAACACTACAGTAGCTTGCTGTGTCTTTAAATGTTTCTATTCATGCCATATTTGTTGAACACAACACTACAGTAGCTTGCTGTGTCTTTAAATGTTTCCATTCATACCACATTTGTTGAACACAACACTACAGTAGCTTGCGCCGCCGAATCGATTTGTCTCAACCTCAAGGTCAAGGTCAACAGCAAGGTTAAGGTCGTCCTGCAGATTGTAAATGGATGTAAAAAACAAGTTAATAAAAAGTCTAGTGACAATTTAAGCGCAATTTCCTTATGTTATCCATAATAATTTTAAATCGAGATAAATCATATATTCAGCAAATAAATAATGCAACACAAGTAGTTTTAATAATTCAAAAAAAAAATAAAAAAAATAATTTATTAACGAGATTGAAAAAAAATTGCGGACGTGTAGGGGTATTTAGTTGTCGTGCTGTCTATATTGCTATATAGTACTGTAGTGTATTATGTATAATGTAATTTAAAAAAAAAATTTGTGACCGAACGAAAGGATATTTTTGAAAACTTTCTTCGGCAATATTGTTCTAAATTATGGCAGGAATCGATTGGTAAATGTTTGAAGTCGCTAAGTGGTCTGGTTGCCGAGATATGAGACAAAAACTGCATTTTTTCTAGATTTTTTGGCTTTTCCGGGAAATCCAGGAAGGAATTCCGGGAATTTTTTTGGCCCACAATCATCCTCGGAACTTGCTTAACATATTTGCTTTTGGAACTAGTCCTCGATATTGCTTCGTTGAGGAGGAGATACGACTTAAAGCTGCGGTAAAGCTGCGGACACACATCCAGAAATGACGAATTAATAATCGCAATTGTCCGTATGGAAATTGCGCTAAAAATGTACCAGAATAAACCGGGAGTGATCTCCCCTAAACTTTCTCGAATATTCTTATATAAAATAACAGGGGATGGGAACTCGGGCTATTGACATGATTTCTAATCCATTTTAAATACTTAAAGTTTTAAAAATAGAATAAAATCTCGTAGACAAATTAATTGCACACCAAGTGAACGCCAAATAAAAAAGCGCATAATGGTGAGTAGTATAGTAGGTCGTGTTTGGGTCGAAAGAGGAGGAGGAGGCGAGGGGGAGGAGGAGGAGGAGGAGGAGGAGTGATTGATTATTTTGACCGTTATTGATTGATTTTTTGCCCACCTGTTGCATATTTTGACCGTTATTGATTGATTTTTGCCCACCTGTTGCATATTTTGACCGTTATTGATTGATTCTCGACCACCTGTTGATTTGTGTCCCTGTTTTTTGACCAACTATTGATTTTTTAGCCCGTTGTTGATTGTTCATTAAACAACTGTTGATTATTTTGACTAGTAGGTTATTGTTTTGATCGGTATGTTGACCACTTGACCACTTGTTGCCCAGATGTTGTTTTACATTGTTTTATTAACGATTATCATAGAGGAGGAGGAGGTTATTGTTTTGATCAATTGATCGATATATTGACCAGTTGACCAACTGACCAGTTGTTGCTCAGATGTTGTTTTACATTGTTTTATTAACGGTTATCATAGAGGAGGAGGAGGGTATTGTTTTTTCCATGAGTTATCCAGTTGTTGACCAATTGACCCCTTGAGCTATTGTTTTATTAATGGTTAAATAATAATGTTATACATTTGTTGACCAGTTGACCAACTGACCAGTTGTTGACCAGATGATCAGTTAGTTTATCGATTGTTGCCCACTTGACCAGTTGTTGGTTGTTTTTATTGACCTGTGTTAGTTGACCACTTGGATTTAAATTTGTCTTATTCACACCCTTTGTACTAAATATAGTTTTGTAGAAATAGGTCATGACCTCATGACGGAGCAGGTGCTGTCTGTGTGAGCATGTCCTTTTGTGTATGACGCGACTCGCGCGCTCGCGCGCTTTGTCTACCCCGACCCATTCGTTATGGTCTATTGTTACGCTATCTATATTGAATAGGGCTGGTCTGGTCTTATCCCAGTTGTTAGTGTTTTTATAAACATTGATATTTTTCTAAGATAGTGACCAGGGTCAGACATCAAAGAGTATATTAATCAATTATTGTTATCAATTTAAAAAGTAATTTAGGATACCAAGGGTTTAACAGAAATTACACTAAATACCTTTGATTATGTTTTTGTTTTAGTTTCAAAGTCGGTTATGTTTCAAAGCTCAAGTTTTGTAAATTTCTTTTGAGACTATGTTGTAATCACTACGTTTTCATTTTTTTATTTTTTTTTTTTCACCACCTTTTAATTTTAAGGTTCTATAATTCTACCATATTGACTTCCACTTAAAATATATGTTTAAATACCTTTTGTTTATATTTTTATAATTTTCTAAAAAATATTAATATAGAAGATAAACAAATAAAATTTTGTTTCTGTGTGTTCATCACTATACGCACCCAGCTTTATTTTCCCTAACGTTAGTTAGGAACCCATCAGTACTCAGAGAACTTCTATTGATTTGGATCGGAATTCTACTCTTCCCTGTCTATAGAATGGGACTTCTGTGACAGTGGGGAGGGAGTGGGGTGATTCACCCCTAAACTAATCCGCGACTACAACGATGCATCTTTCATCTTTTTATAGTTGTTTAATTGTCCCCCCTTTAAGCATTCTCAAGGACGAGAACGCAGTGACATACATTATCATAGCGACAATGGAACGATGTAGCCCCGCGCGTTTATTGTTTACATTTAAAAAACGCGTGACGCGTGCGCTGCTCGCGTTTTCCCTAATAGAGCAACGAAGGTAGAATCCGATGTTCTATAATTAGAACAGTCTTGTTTACTTTCACAAATAGCTTCACATAAATTTAGGATCCCAATGGTTTAACTGAGGACTGATACGGATTTATAATAGTGATCTTTTTGACTTGAACTTTTTTAATTTAAGAAGGTTTACTTATTCATAATTCAAAACGTCTAATTACAATTTTATTTTTTGCAACTTATTTTATTTTGTTTTTCTATATCTTGCATTATCAGCTCAATTTTTTGACCAGCTTAGTAAATTTTGCTTTAGATTATAAATTAAAAGTTTAAAAAACGTTATAGTAGTTCGTGTCAAATGAGACATCGTTTAACATGTCTACATTTAAATTTCACCAAAATAACGACGTAAAAAACTAAATACGGTATGCCTTTTTATAAATTAAAAGTTTAAAAACGTTATAGTAGTTCGTGTCAAATGAGACAGCTTTTAAAATGCGTACATTTAAATTTTCACCAAAATAACGACGTAAAACCTAAATACGGTATACCTTTAGCATTCATATCCTTCAATCAAATCACTTTTTAAGTACAAATCAGTAATTTTGATTGATTAATAATCTTGGCGAGTTATTTTTTATCCGTCATTTACAAACATCAAATAGGGTAATCTGACACAAGACGAGCTTTTAGTACTTTGTTGAAATTAATTCAAGGTAGAAAACCCTAAAAATATTTACTAATGTACCGCGGGTGTAATCTTTACAAGCTTGCAAAACATACACGCGTCATTCACTCTAGCATTTTTAAGTCTCACAATCGCGCGCGCGCCCAAATTCCATTGAATACCGCGAGGACAATACCCATTGTATGGGTAGCTGAGCGCTGAACAATAGGCTTTGAAAACCCCAAAGTGCATGGGCGGTTAGAAAATAAAGCGAGGTATCTTTTCCGCGGAGCGAGAAACAGGTGATATAAAGAAAGTTGCTTTTTGTATTTTAAGTCTCAATCAGGGTGGTGCGATATTTTTTTCTTCTTTGTATCCGTGTTGTAAACAAAAAAGGATGAGGAGAAAGGGCAATGACCTACCCTCCGTGTGTTCCATGATGGCAAACAAAATTTCAAAATGTGTATTTGTTACGTTTTAGTAGCGAGATATCGTCTACTCGTTTCTTCCTTGAGACGGCATTAGCAGGGGAGAC
Organism: Physella acuta; assembly: GCF_028476545.2. Classification (NCBI taxonomy): domain Eukaryota; kingdom Metazoa; phylum Mollusca; class Gastropoda; family Physidae; genus Physella; species Physella acuta. The sequence goes on from NW_026733545.1 coordinate 26,678, forward strand.
GATTCGCCTTGAGCTACCCTTCAACCATTTACTAAATCACCGCTCACAACATTAGCGTCGCATACATGTAAAGGGTATTAATTAGTTTACGCAGCGACTTATTTTACTTGTTCGGTAAAGGGAGAGAACGCAAGGGATAAATTAGCATGTCACCTATAAAGGCGTCTGTCGTTTTCTTTGTATAAAAGAGTTTTTTTTTTTTTTTTTTTTAAACCGTGTCACCATACCATTGTCACTTTCGCAGCTGCTTTTATTTTTAGCTCGAAGAAATTTATTTTTTAACTTCACGTTGAGTCATTTTTTTTAAACGCGTATTTGTTACGTTTTAGTAGCGAGATATCGTCTACTTGTTTCTTCCTTGCAACGTCATTAGCAGGGGAGACGATTCGTTTCCGCGGAGCGAGTCGTGCGTCATTTAAAGACATCAAATAGGGTAATATTACACAAGACAAGCTTTTAGTACTCTGTTGAAATTAATTAAAGGGTGAAAACCCTAAAAAATATTTACTAATGTCCCGCTGGTGTAATCTTTACAAGCTTACAAAACATACGCCATCATTCACTGTACGCATTTTTTTTTAAAGTGCTACGAAAGCACGCGGCTACCTTCCATTGTGTACCGTGACCACAATACCCATTGTATGAGTATCTGAGCATAGGACAATGACTCAAACAGAATGTGTCGGAAAAATACTTCCACACAAAACCCTTCTCTCTCGAAGACAATTTATTTTTAACTTCACGTTGAGTAATTTTTTATTTTTTATTTTTTAAATGTGTATTTGGTACGTTTTAGTAGCGAGATATCGTCTATTCGTTTCTTTCTTGCGATGTCATTAGCAGGGGAGACGATTCGTCTTTTACAGTGAGCTAGACCATATCTTTTTCAAGTGCAACGTACGCGAAATAAAGAGACTAGCTTTTGTATTTTATAGCGCAAGCAGGTGACGGGATATTTATACATCTGCTTGAGCGTTATCGGCGAAACTTGTTTTAAACATTATTAATACGCTAAAATTTTAAAAATATTATTGTTTCATACACTGATCTCAAGATAGAGTTTTTAATCAGATCTATTATTAACAAATATTGTCATTTTAACACACTTTGTAACCATCAAGTTGAATCAACCACACCTGCTGTTACCACTCGTAAAGTCAAATCTTCAAGACAAATCACTGATACCAAACAAGACATTAAACTGAATTATATACCACTATGTGATACAACTAATATTGTCTTTGCAATGTTAAAAGAGGGGGTATAACTTGTATTGAGTATAGATGTATACGTGTTAAGAACACAGGACGAAAACAGATTTACATCCCCACAACATCCGACATAATGGTTGGGATGGGTACGGGGAGGACGGAAGAGAAGAAAAAAAAAACCACCATAAAATGTTTAATGCTACAAATGTTTGGGTTTATTCAACGGTTTAAGAGTAGAAATGGTATATAATTTTATGCATGTCTTCATTATAACAGTCACCATGACAAATGATTAAAATTTATGATTTTTTTTGTGTGCGAGAAATGCTCCCAGTGTGATTGCACCAAGTCCCGCCACAGACCATTTAATTAATGTTTTAAAAGATGCCCAATCTCTCTGACTTTCAGTGCGGCGTGAATAAAACTCAACCAGACCTTGCTGTAGAAGATAAAAATAAGAGAGACTCAATTTCTTAATTTCTCTATCTTGAAGATGGGTAATCAGTATACTTTAAAGTCATGGGGAGAGGGGTGATAAAAGATGATAGAGATAAAATACAGCTGTAGCATACATAACAATTATCCTAAACGCAATATGTATTCTAATGAAAATACAGCACATAAATTTGAATTAATCAATATTCTGTTGTTCAAATGTATCAGTTAAAACAAGTCAATATACTGATTTAGATTCTTCTTAACAGGTGATATAAATTTGATATTATGATGTATGCAAATAGAAACTATTCTTACCCATTTATCATTAGACGTCAACCATTCTTGTAAGTTAGTGTCGATATATGAAGTAACCCATTCAACAACATTATACACCAAATGGCTTTTATTATGTACGAAACAATATACCACAAAGCATCCAGCGAAGCCTAAAAGCGCTACAATCCTGCCCCAGTTAACACCATCAGAGAAGGTTTCATCAACTATTATTTTAAAAGTATCATAAGCGTTGTTATCAGTAATATTAAGCTGTTCAATCAAATCATTGAATCTATTTCGAAATCGTTCCTCAAATTCATCACCAAGATTACGCATTGCCGCTTGGACAACATTTGGAGTAACACTACTTTGTCGCCCATCATTTTCCCACTGAAAACCTTCCTTCGCTACTCGATGTTTGATATAATCCACTACTATCGAACGAGTATTATAAGATTCCATGTTTTCAGACAATTCACTCGAACTTAACACATCTGTTTTTTAAAAAACCATCTCAAACTTTAAATGAGATTCATTTATATTACACAAAAACAAAAATACCTAATTCAACAAACAAAAAAAGTGAAGATATTTTGTTATTCGTAGCAACTAAATCGCCAACCAATCTTACGGCCACCTGCATAATCGATCAAATTATAGAAAGAACGTGGTTTGCATCGCAAATTTAAAAACATGGCGATGTTTTTACCTATGCTTACAGATCTCAACCAAAAAAGGCAATGAAACTATAAGAAGGAGGAATATATATCTTAGTCATGCAGCAGATTACCTGCCCATGTTCGCTTTAGTATTACAGTTTTCATTTAATTTCTTTTTGACTTGAACTTCTTTAATTTAAGAAGGTTTACTTATACATAATACATTACGTCTAATTACAATTTTTTATTTTTACCACTCAATGTATTTTGTTTTTTCTATATCTTGCATTGTCATCTTAATTTTTGATCACCTTAGTAAAAATTTGCTTAAGATTATAAACTTCAAGTTTTAAAAAACATCAACGTTATAGTACGTCGTGTCAAATGACACACCGTTTAAAATGTCTACATTTAAAGTTCACCAACATAATGACGTAAAAACTAAAAATGATATGACGTTAGCATACATATCATTCAATCTAATCACTCTAAAGTACAAATCAATAATTTTTATTGATTAAGGGGCTGGGTGAGTTATTTTTATCACTATTCGCCCTTCCCCTTCCCTTTGCCCGCAACCCCTTTCCCCTTCTCCCATTCCTAACCTCAATACCAACCGTTAGATACACAGACCGTACCACTACCCATTCTATTCCATTTAAGAGACAAAGGATGTATGACAATCTTACAGACAAATATTTATTCAACTAATATCACAACTCCTAGACACTACTCCAACAGACTGGGATATTTAACTTATACACACCACTCCTCGTTGAATATCTCTTGCAGCCTAGCCACCTATGTCCGCCTCCCTCGCCCCATCCCTAAACACCCGCTAGATAAACAGACCGTACCTCTACCCACACTATTACTTTGACAGACAAAGGACAAAGTAACAGACAAATTTGTATCTGTATTCAACTAATGTTACAAGTGACATCGTTCCCATCCAACTCCGAAACATTCGTGGCCCAATTTCGAAACCAGCCTCGTTGAAAACTCCCCTGACCCTGGTTTAACTTTCCCTCACCGATTCCAAAACAGCCCTGTACCAAACATCCATGTACCAACTTTGAAACCTGTCTTGTTGAAAACAAAGACCGTCCCACTCTAGTGTAAACTCTAACACAACCAATTCCGAAACATCGATGGTCCCAGTTTGAAACCTGTCTAGGTGAAAACGAAATCCATCCCACGGTAGTATAAGCTCTTCCCCGATCACTTCCAAAACATCCATGTACCAAGTTTGAAACACGCCTCTGTGAAATCCAAACTCCCCCGACGCTAGTTTAAACTCTACCCCCATCAATTCCAAATAATACCTGTAACAACTTTGAAACCTACCTAGGTGTTAACAAAACACCTCCGACCTTTGTATAAACTCTGCCCCTCATCTATTCCAAATCATACCTGTAACAACTTTGAAACCTACCTAGGTGTTAACAAAACACCTCCGACCTTTGTATAAACTCTGCCCCTGATCTATTCCTAAACATACATGTAACAACTTTGAAACCTACCTCGGTGAAAACTTCACCGACCCTAGTATGAACTCGACTGACAACAATTCTTAAACATGCATGTCCCAACTTTGTAACCTGCCTCGGTGAAAACTTCACCGACCCTAGTACGGACTCTACACCTACCGATTCCAAAACATGCATGTTCCGAGTTCAAAACCAACCGTAACCGACACTATTAATGAACTCAGTTACCAACAATTCCTAAACATGCATGTACCAACTTCGAAACCACCCTCGGTGTAACCAAAACACCTCCGTCCCTAGTATAAACTCTACCTCATCCAATTCCAAAACATGAATGTCCCAACATTGAAACATGCTTCAGTGAAATACAAACTCCCACGACTCTCGTATAAACTCTCTACCTATCAATTCTAAAACATGGAAGTACCAACTTTGCAACCTGCCTAGGTGAAAACTCCCCCGACCCTACTATAGACTCGAACCCTAACAATTCCAAAACATGCATGGTCTAGCTTCGAACCCTCCCTCGGTGAAAACGTCACCGACTCGTGTATAAAATCTGTCCCAACCAACCCCAAACCTTCCCTGGGCAACCGAATAAAAATAACTCACCCAGCCCCTTAATCAATAAAAATTATTGATTTGTACTTTAGAGTGATTAGATTGAATGATATGTATGCTAACGTCATATCATATTTAGTTTTTACGTCATTATGTTGGTGAACTTTAAATGTAGACATTTTAAACGGTGTGTCATTTGACACGACGTACTATAACGTTGATGTTTTTTAAAACTTGAAGTTTATAATCTTAAGCAAATTTTTACTAAGGTGATCAAAAATTAAGATGACAATGCAAGATATAGAAAAAACAAAATACATTGAGTGGTAAAAATAAAAAATTGTAATTAGACGTAATGTATTATGTATAAGTAAACCTTCTTAAATTAAAGAAGTTCAAGTCAAAAAGAAATTAAATGAAAACTGTAATACTAAAGCGAACATGGGCAGGTAATCTGCTGCATGACTAAGATATATATTCCTCCTTCTTATAGTTTCATTGCCTTTTTTGGTTGAGATCTGTAAGCATAGGTAAAAACATCGCCATGTTTTTAAATTTGCGATGCAAACCACGTTCTTTCTATAATTTGATCGATTATGCAGGTGGCCGTAAGATTGGTTGGCGATTTAGTTGCTACGAATAACAAAATATCTTCACTTTTTTTGTTTGTTGAATTAGGTATTTTTGTTTTTGTGTAATATAAATGAATCTCATTTAAAGTTTGAGATGGTTTTTTAAAAAACAGATGTGTTAAGTTCGAGTGAATTGTCTGAAAACATGGAATCTTATAATACTCGTTCGATAGTAGTGGATTATATCAAACATCGAGTAGCGAAGGAAGGTTTTCAGTGGGAAAATGATGGGCGACAAAGTAGTGTTACTCCAAATGTTGTCCAAGCGGCAATGCGTAATCTTGGTGATGAATTTGAGGAACGATTTCGAAATAGATTCAATGATTTGATTGAACAGCTTAATATTACTGATAACAACGCTTATGATACTTTTAAAATAATAGTTGATGAAACCTTCTCTGATGGTGTTAACTGGGGCAGGATTGTAGCGCTTTTAGGCTTCGCTGGATGCTTTGTGGTATATTGTTTCGTACATAATAAAAGCCATTTGGTGTATAATGTTGTTGAATGGGTTACTTCATATATCGACACTAACTTACAAGAATGGTTGACGTCTAATGATAAATGGGTAAGAATAGTTTCTATTTGCATACATCATAATATCAAATTTATATCACCTGTTAAGAAGAATCTAAATCAGTATATTGACTTGTTTTAACTGATACATTTGAACAACAGAATATTGATTAATTCAAATTTATGTGCTGTATTTTCATTAGAATACATATTGCGTTTAGGATAATTGTTATGTATGCTACAGCTGTATTTTATCTCTATCATCTTTTATCACCCCTCTCCCCATGACTTTAAAGTATACTGATTACCCATCTTCAAGATAGAGAAATTAAGAAATTGAGTCTCTCTTATTTTTATCTTCTACAGCAAGGTCTGGTTGAGTTTTATTCACGCCGCACTGAAAGTCAGAGAGATTGGGCATCTTTTAAAACATTAATTAAATGGTCTGTGGCGGGACTTGGTGCAATCACACTGGGAGCATTTCTCGCACACAAAAAAAATCATAAATTTTAATCATTTGTCATGGTGACTGTTATAATGAAGACATGCATAAAATTATATACCATTTCTACTCTTAAACCGTTGAATAAACCCAAACATTTGTAGCATTAAACATTTTATGGTGGTTTTTTTTTTTCTTCTCTTCCGTCCTCCCCGTACCCATCCCAACCATTATGTCGGATGTTGTGGGGATGTAAATCTGTTTTCGTCCTGTGTTCTTAACACGTATACATCTATACTCAATACAAGTTATACCCCCTCTTTTAACATTGCAAAGACAATATTAGTTGTATCACATAGTGGTATATAATTCAGTTTAATGTCTTGTTTGGTATCAGTGATTTGTCTTGAAGATTTGACTTTACGAGTGGTAACAGCAGGTGTGGTTGATTCAACTTGATGGTTACAAAGTGTGTTAAAATGACAATATTTGTTAATAATAGATCTGATTAAAAACTCTATCTTGAGATCAGTGTATGAAACAATAATATTTTTAAAATTTTAGCGTATTAATAATGTTTAAAACAAGTTTCGCCGATAACGCTCAAGCAGATGTATAAATATCCCGTCACCTGCTTGCGCTATAAAATACAAAAGCTAGTCTCTTTATTTCGCGTACGTTGCACTTGAAAAAGATATGGTCTAGCTCACTGTAAAAGACGAATCGTCTCCCCTGCTAATGACATCGCAAGAAAGAAACGAATAGACGATATCTCGCTACTAAAACGTACCAAATACACATTTAAAAAATAAAAAATAAAAAATTACTCAACGTGAAGTTAAAAATAAATTGTCTTCGAGAGAGAAGGGTTTTGTGTGGAAGTATTTTTCCGACACATTCTGTTTGAGTCATTGTCCTATGCTCAGATACTCATACAATGGGTATTGTGGTCACGGTACACAATGGAAGGTAGCCGCGTGCTTTCGTAGCACTTTAAAAAAAAAATGCGTACAGTGAATGATGGCGTATGTTTTGTAAGCTTGTAAAGATTACACCAGCGGGACATTAGTAAATATTTTTTAGGGTTTTCACCCTTTAATTAATTTCAACAGAGTACTAAAAGCTTGTCTTGTGTAATATTACCCTATTTGATGTCTTTAAATGACGCACGACTCGCTCCGCGGAAACGAATCGTCTCCCCTGCTAATGACGTTGCAAGGAAGAAACAAGTAGACGATATCTCGCTACTAAAACGTAACAAATACGCGTTTAAAAAAAATGACTCAACGTGAAGTTAAAAAATAAATTTCTTCGAGCTAAAAATAAAAGCAGCTGCGAAAGTGACAATGGTATGGTGACACGGTTTAAAAAAAAAAAAAAAAAAAACTCTTTTATACAAAGAAAACGACAGACGCCTTTATAGGTGACATGCTAATTTATCCCTTGCGTTCTCTCCCTTTACCGAACAAGTAAAATAAGTCGCTGCGTAAACTAATTAATACCCTTTACATGTATGCGACGCTAATGTTGTGAGCGGTGATTTAGTAAATGGTTGAAGGGTAGCTCAAGGCGAATCGTCTCCCCTGCTAATGCCGTCTCAAGGAAGAAACGAGTAGACGATATCTCGCTACTAAAACGTAACAAATACACATTTTGAAATTTTGTTTGCCATCATGGAACACACGGAGGGTAGGTCATTGCCCTTTCTCCTCATCCTTTTTTGTTTACAACACGGATACAAAGAAGAAAAAAATATCGCACCACCCTGATTGAGACTTAAAATACAAAAAGCAACTTTCTTTATATCACCTGTTTCTCGCTCCGCGGAAAAGATACCTCGCTTTATTTTCTAACCGCCCATGCACTTTGGGGTTTTCAAAGCCTATTGTTCAGCGCTCAGCTACCCATACAATGGGTATTGTCCTCGCGGTATTCAATGGAATTTGGGCGCGCGCGCGATTGTGAGACTTAAAAATGCTAGAGTGAATGACGCGTGTATGTTTTGCAAGCTTGTAAAGATTACACCCGCGGTACATTAGTAAATATTTTTAGGGTTTTCTACCTTGAATTAATTTCAACAAAGTACTAAAAGCTCGTCTTGTGTCAGATTACCCTATTTGATGTTTGTAAATGACGGATAAAAAATAACTCGCCAAGATTATTAATCAATCAAAATTACTGATTTGTACTTAAAAAGTGATTTGATTGAAGGATATGAATGCTAAAGGTATACCGTATTTAGGTTTTACGTCGTTATTTTGGTGAAAATTTAAATGTACGCATTTTAAAAGCTGTCTCATTTGACACGAACTACTATAACGTTTTTAAACTTTTAATTTATAAAAAGGCATACCGTATTTAGTTTTTTACGTCGTTATTTTGGTGAAATTTAAATGTAGACATGTTAAACGATGTCTCATTTGACACGAACTACTATAACGTTTTTTAAACTTTTAATTTATAATCTAAAGCAAAATTTACTAAGCTGGTCAAAAAATTGAGCTGATAATGCAAGATATAGAAAAACAAAATAAAATAAGTTGCAAAAAATAAAATTGTAATTAGACGTTTTGAATTATGAATAAGTAAACCTTCTTAAATTAAAAAAGTTCAAGTCAAAAAGATCACTATTATAAATCCGTATCAGTCCTCAGTTAAACCATTGGGATCCTAAATTTATGTGAAGCTATTTGTGAAAGTAAACAAGACTGTTCTAATTATAGAACATCGGATTCTACCTTCGTTGCTCTATTAGGGAAAACGCGAGCAGCGCACGCGTCACGCGTTTTTTAAATGTAAACAATAAACGCGCGGGGCTACATCGTTCCATTGTCGCTATGATAATGTATGTCACTGCGTTCTCGTCCTTGAGAATGCTTAAAGGGGGGACAATTAAACAACTATAAAAAGATGAAAGATGCATCGTTGTAGTCGCGGATTAGTTTAGGGGTGAATCACCCCACTCCCTCCCCACTGTCACAGAAGTCCCATTCTATAGACAGGGAAGAGTAGAATTCCGATCCAAATCAATAGAAGTTCTCTGAGTACTGATGGGTTCCTAACTAACGTTAGGGAAAATAAAGCTGGGTGCGTATAGTGATGAACACACAGAAACAAAATTTTATTTGTTTATCTTCTATATTAATATTTTTTAGAAAATTATAAAAATATAAACAAAAGGTATTTAAACATATATTTTAAGTGGAAGTCAATATGGTAGAATTATAGAACCTTAAAATTAAAAGGTGGTGAAAAAAAAAAAAAATAAAAAAATGAAAACGTAGTGATTACAACATAGTCTCAAAAGAAATTTACAAAACTTGAGCTTTGAAACATAACCGACTTTGAAACTAAAACAAAAACATAATCAAAGGTATTTAGTGTAATTTCTGTTAAACCCTTGGTATCCTAAATTACTTTTTAAATTGATAACAATAATTGATTAATATACTCTTTGATGTCTGACCCTGGTCACTATCTTAGAAAAATATCAATGTTTATAAAAACACTAACAACTGGGATAAGACCAGACCAGCCCTATTCAATATAGATAGCGTAACAATAGACCATAACGAATGGGTCGGGGTAGACAAAGCGCGCGAGCGCGCGAGTCGCGTCATACACAAAAGGACATGCTCACACAGACAGCACCTGCTCCGTCATGAGGTCATGACCTATTTCTACAAAACTATATTTAGTACAAAGGGTGTGAATAAGACAAATTTAAATCCAAGTGGTCAACTAACACAGGTCAATAAAAACAACCAACAACTGGTCAAGTGGGCAACAATCGATAAACTAACTGATCATCTGGTCAACAACTGGTCAGTTGGTCAACTGGTCAACAAATGTATAACATTATTATTTAACCATTAATAAAACAATAGCTCAAGGGGTCAATTGGTCAACAACTGGATAACTCATGGAAAAAACAATACCCTCCTCCTCCTCTATGATAACCGTTAATAAAACAATGTAAAACAACATCTGAGCAACAACTGGTCAGTTGGTCAACTGGTCAATATATCGATCAATTGATCAAAACAATAACCTCCTCCTCCTCTATGATAATCGTTAATAAAACAATGTAAAACAACATCTGGGCAACAAGTGGTCAAGTGGTCAACATACCGATCAAAACAATAACCTACTAGTCAAAATAATCAACAGTTGTTTAATGAACAATCAACAACGGGCTAAAAAATCAATAGTTGGTCAAAAAACAGGGACACAAATCAACAGGTGGTCGAGAATCAATCAATAACGGTCAAAATATGCAACAGGTGGGCAAAAATCAATCAATAACGGTCAAAATATGCAACAGGTGGGCAAAAAATCAATCAATAACGGTCAAAATAATCAATCACTCCTCCTCCTCCTCCTCCTCCTCCTCCCCCTCGCCTCCTCCTCCTCTTTCGACCCAAACACGACCTACTATACTACTATGGTGCGCAATATTATTATTATTTTTAAAATTTACATTAGTTTTTTGAGAAATCGGAAGTAGCGTAAAGTACTTTTACCAGTCAACGGAAAATGACTCAAAATTTAATAGAAGGTAGAGAATTAGATCTTTTACTTACATATGAAATTTCATTTATCTATCTGAAATAGTACTCAAGTTATAGGCTTTTGAAAAATTCAAAGTAGGAAAAGTACCACTTCCGGTTATCGGAAATCGCTCAAAAGTTGATACGGATCTACGATTTTGATATAATACTTATATATGAAATTTCAGCCGATCATACACTATTCTCAACGACACTGTCGTTGAGTGGCTTATCAACAGTGTCGGTATATAATAACGCTATAGATTTTTTCTCATTTGATTCTGTCGCTGAGACTCTAATTATAGTTATAAACTGTAAAAACTAGCTAACGGAATAAAACCATTTCGATTAATTAATCGCTTAAAATATTTAATATAAGAAAAATTAAACAACCATTCATTTTACAGAGCTAATAATAATTAATATTATAAAAATGTATCTTCTGTCTTTAAAATTGAAAATTAAATTATTTTTAGCAATATAAATTAATACAGTGGATTGCTGAATTTAATTGTGATCACAGTTATGATTAATTTTAGAGATTATATGATTAATTTATGCACAATTAGAATTACAGAATATTGATTATTCGGTATAGAAAACATTAGGGTAGAGATTACTAAACGATATAATATAGGATTATGTAATATAGAATATATTAGTATATTATTATAGAATCTAGGCTATACAACAAGTAATACATGATATGATTGCAAAATAGAAAAAATACATAATATAAAGGCCCATTTTGTAATCGAATTTAAGACTCATTTCGTTTACAATATGTTATTACAAATATAAAATTGTAGAATACGTAATAGCTATTTTTATCGAATTTATACATAGAATGTGCTATATAATCTTAAGAACATGATTATGTAGTGGCGTAGGTACAAGGTGTGCCAAGGGGCTATACCCCCCCCGATATATATATATATATATATATATATATATATATATATATATATATATATATATATATATATATATATATATATATATATATATATATATATATATATATATATATATATATATATATATATATATATATATATATATATTTATTTATTTATTTACTGTACTCAAGTAGTACCCCTAACCAGAGGCGTCACAAGGTGGGGGGCGGGGCTGAGGACTGCGCAAGGTGGAAAAATTTCGGGGGTGACTCCATGGCGAAAAATAGCAAAATATATAGAAGAAGTATGCATTTTGACAGTTCAATAAATGACTAATGAGAGTTAACTGTACTAATAACTGACTGCAGATAAAAAAATATACAATTAACTGTGCACGTTTAAAAACTATCACCCGGGGGGGGGGGGGTGAGGGGAAATGACTCAAACGGCAAAATGTACAGGTGAATACATGCTTGTTGAATTTTTGGATAACAGATTTGCTAAGCGACGACCGGAGAGAGGCTGATACCAAAATCTAATAATTTACGATGAAAACGATGCTTTTTTTCACATGAATTAATAGGTGGATTATGTGCAAAATTTGACGCCATTGGGGAAAATGGGAAGTCACCAAATGTAGCTATATATATATATATATATATATATATATATATATATATATATATATATATATATATATATATATATATATATATATATATATATATATATATATATATATATGCATATGTAGAATTATGTATATTTCTCTCTCTCTATATATATAATGAAGTTTCGCTTGTTTGTTTGTGGGTTTGTTTATGTCCTCTATGCAGCACTACACCTTTCATCCTATGGCCATGTAACTTAAGTTAAGAATACCACTGGATATATTTCACAAGCACGGTGCCCCAGCAGGGCGCAAATCGATTCTTCACTATATAGGGTATATATACGAAAAAGTAGATTGCGGTTTAATCCCGTTCATCCGCTCGCCATAAAACTTCAGGGGAGGTTACAGTAAGAAATTCTTTTTTTTTATTTTAACAGGGCGGCGCTCCTGGGGGTGCAATTTTTCTCTACACAGTTTGTAAAAAACAAAACGGATGCTGTTTGACATCGTTCATCTGAGTGCCGTTAAACTTTCGAGAGTTAATGAAAACACTCACGAGAAGGTTTCTGCGAAAACAAAAATTAAAATTTATTATGGGCGTTTCCCTAGAGGGTGCGATTTTTGTTAATAAATGGCTTGGCGCCCGAAAATCCAGGGCGGCGATATTAAAACTTGAGCCTTCTGCATGGGGGCTAAGGTAAAAAAGCAACAACAGGCGCAGCCGCCGGCGCCCCGGATATTACGTAACCCGAAGCGCCCCGTGCTACCATGTGAACACTACGACGCCTACGTTCGTTTTTTTTTTTTTAATTTATACACTAAAGACACGATGGTCAACAATAATTTGACTATATGGAATCAGGCGCGTCTGCCGGCGCCCCGGCAGGATGCGATTTGGCGCCCTGGGATATCCTAAGGTTGTGTTAAAGAGCACTCTACAATATCGACTCTGTGGCACACGACATTCGATGACAATTCGTTTGACCCGGTGCGCCCCCCTGGCTTCGGGAGGAACACTATGAGTTTTAAAAGAGCGCCCTACAGTAGGGAAACTTTTGTCTACTGCACCACTGGCGTGTGGTCTAGCGCCTCTGTGTGGGTCCCTCATAAACAGTATTGCGCCTACGTTCGTTTTAAAGAGTGCGATACATTATGGATACAATGGGCTACTGTGTGCGGTAGAATTTGCGCCTCAACAACTATGATGAAAGCAATATAACACCGGCTTTGATTACATTTAAATTGTTTAGATTTAGAAATCAATGTCAAGCGTAAAAAAATACGTGATTGCTAATGTAATTATGGAATCCTCTTAAAATATTGCGTCAGTCGGTCTTCTGAGACCGCAGCAACGCGCGGGACGGGTACGCTGGTTTAATATATATTTCTTCTATATAAATAATTCTCTTCATGGATACCATAGAAAACACCAAGCGGTAAGCGCCCCTTGCAGCCCCCTCTCTTTCTCTCTATCCCTACCACCCCGATCCCTACATGGTCTGGTGAGCTGTGGTTCAAGCTAAATGTTTACAATCGTAGAGCCGGGTTTAGTGACAGCTATTAGGGGCAGATAATTTAGTTTGAAACGATTTTAAACTTAGTGGAGGTAACTCAGAGGGGGCTGCTTTCACTGGGGGGGGGGTAGGGTTTGTGTGAAAGGAGGGTGGGGAGGGGGAGGTTATCGTCCTTAACGAGCTACTGATAGTGTTTTAAAGCAAATATTTTCAGTGGCAGCATTGTTACTGTCGAATTCACAAATTATGAATTACTGAAAAGTAGAAAATGAAACAACTAAATAGCGGCGTATGATAGCGGCTCGTAAAATATAAAACACAATGTAAATACCTTTGTTATACCTAAGGAAAATAATAATATGTAACATGGATTCCTGAAATTTTGCCCTGTTTTAATTTTTAACGTTGGGATCCTCCATCAACATCCATACTCTCCTTTAGTATGTTCAGGCTTTTTTTTCATTTATGGGAAGGGGTGATCGGAAAGTGTGACGACACATTTTTGCTTTCATCCGTTATTTCGGGCTTTAAAAGGTTGCTTTTGGTATTAATTCATTTATTAACTCAATGTTTATCGAGGTCAGTACATATTATAATAAACCGGGAGTGATCTCCCCTAAGCTTTCTTGAATATTCTAATATAACACTACCGGGAATGGCAACTCGAGAAATAGACATGATTTTTAATCCACTTTAAATACTTAAACTTTTTAAAATAGAATAAAACCTTGTAGAAAAAAGAATTGCACACCAAGTAAACGCCAAATGAAAAGTGCATAATAGTGTGCAATATTATTAGTACTTTATAAATTTACGTGCGTTTTTTGAGAAATCGGAAATAGCGTAAATTAGTACTTCCTGTCAACGGAATTTACTCAAAATTTGACAGAAGGCAGAGAATTAGATCTTTTACTTATATGTGAAATTTCATTTATCTATCTGAAATAGTACTCAAGTTACAGGCTTTTGAAAAATTCAAAGTAGAAAAAGTACCACTTTCGGTTATCGGAAATCGCTCAAAAGTTTATACGGATCTACGATTTTGATAAAATACTTATATATGAAATTTCATCAACCTAGCTGTAACGGTACTCAAGTAATCGTGTTTACACACAGACACACAGACATACGGACAAGATTGCAAAATTATGTTTTTCCGTATCAGTGAGGTGTAAAACGTCGAGATTTGTAAAAAAAATCTCGATTTTTTTTTGCACGATTACAAGACTTTCTCTATACTTCGTATATACGAGAAAGTAAAAATGCAGTTTCAGGGGAACGGCGGAGGGGGTTATGTGTTGAGGTGTGGTGTTTTTAAAGAGAGTGGTGGTGGGGGGGGGGGGGGGGAGAAGCGAAGATCTGGCTTTTTGTGAAAATGTGTTACAATTAGAGAAGGGGGGTTGGGTGCAAAATCGTCTGAAGAGTGAGTCGTCGTTAATGGGTGACCACTTTATGATCGTATATTGACGTCACCATCATTTTGGGCGGTGGCTTTATGTGACGATATGTAACGAGAAAAAAGAGGGTTGAGTTAATGGCGTAGCATTTATTTTGCATTTTTAAGGATACAAATAATAAAAACACTGCTTATTTTGTTTTACATGTGTGACGACATTGTGTTAAACCAAATGTTTTGAATAGTAGGACTTACAGATTATTAGTTCTCTCCCCCCCCCCCTGAAGCAATTATCCCCTGTCATTTACCCCCCCGCCAAGGAGGACATCCCCCCCCCCCCCACGGACACACCTCTTAAGGTACAGCTGGGGTTAGGGTTATGGTTAGGGTTACGGCTAGGGTTAGGGTTAGCGTTAGGGCTAGGGTTAGAGTTAGCGTTCTGGCCAAGGTTAGGATTATGGTTAGGGTTACGGCTAGGGTTAGGGTTAGCGTTAGGGCTAGGTTAGAGTTAGGGCTAGAGTTAGTGTTATGGTCAGGGTTAGGATTAAGGCTAGGATTAGGGTTAGTGTTATGGTCAAGGTTAGGCTGAAACCTAAGTCTAGAGTTGGTTTTGGTTATGTGTTAAGTTTTAGGCTGAGGTGAATGCTTAGGGTTTGGTCATTTTTTTTATCGATTAGGATTAAGGAAATACATAGGTATAGAGTTTGAGTTAGGATCATAACTTGAGGCCGGGGGGGGGGGGGGATTCTCCAGGGGGGTTATTGACAAGGGGTAATTGCCCCGGGGGGTAAATACGGGAGGGGGGGGGGTCTCCTCCGGGGGGGGGGGGGGTAATTGACGGGGTGGGGGTAATGTCATGTAGCCAGGTCCACTATTAGAAAGCCAAGATTCCAAACTTTGTAGCCTTATGTAGGTAATCTAATCTCATACAAGTTCTTGAAAGCAACATCAAAGACGAGAAATAAGAAGAGCCATCGTTGTCGGCTTATTTAACAGGGAAGTCTTAGTCTAAATCAATCCACGACAATATCTTTAAGACAATAAACCTTAACTTTGCTTGAAATAACAATATCGTTCTTCATTCAGTCAAACTCAACATTATGGCTTCACTGAACTTTGTCATTGAAATGCATGTGTAGTTTGAAATGTGTGTCTGTTAAAATTGTACAGTTGATACCGAATATATCCAGCCTTTTTCTTCTTCGTTCAGTTGCTTTTCTTTCTGGATTTCTTTTATCTTTTGTCAATCCAAAAACAAGTGTTGTATCCCCAAGATAGGTTGCTATCCCCAACTATAGAGCCTCATCTACACGGGAGATTGAACTCAGGACTTCTCGGTTTAGCAACCACGAACTTTACAAGTTCTTGATTTTGATATTGGCGTGTCAGTTTTCTTCTTTATTTAGTCGACATCTAAAGTTAAACAAAAAACAGTTGCCTAGCTCAGCAAAAGTCAATGTAGGCCAATTATGCCCAGTGTAGCAATTAGCAACATCAAAGTTGATTTGGATTCCATGCAACACTCATTCCATACTTCTCTAGTGTGGAGGTCTTTATTATTAATATTATCCTGTTTGTTTGATACTTTTCTTTAACTTAATAATAATAAACATAGGCACTTTTTGCCTGGAGTACAAACTGGGTCACAGTATTCTCTGGTAAACAATTAAGTTCTTTTCCAAATAAGTGCTCAGCTAATAGAAACAGCATTCCTAGATTATTTTATTTTTTTGTTTGTTTTTTTTTAAAGGGCTTCAGCTGTTTTAATGTCAACGTGTGCTGGGAATACTGTAACTACATACAACCCTTTTCAGCTTTCAATCACTTGCATCTTATGTACAAAGTAAGAAAACCAAATACATCAAATTTTGAGAAATAATTTATTTATCAAACCTGACAATTGCATATAATTATAAAGCCAAACATTAATATATCAAGATTATTGCAATTATCACCATTTGCAGATTCTTGTTTAACTATGGTAGATGGAAGTATTAGTTGCCTTTTACATCACTTTTCACTTCCTGAAACAAAACAAAATGATTTTCTTAATCATCCATCTGAAATAATAAAATTAGCAAAAAAAAATAATAATCTTTAGTTTAAATTAGTTTAATACATCAAAACAAAACAAGAAAAAAGTGATTGAATGAGATGAATCATGGCATAGATATCTATAAAATTTTGCTTTAGTGATAAAGGGGGAAAAATTTAAGTTATTTTAAGAGAAACATAAGATAGAGAAATAAACTATTAGGCCTAATTTAAATAATTTAATTCCTTTCTCCCAAAACACTACATGTAACCTTAAAAAAAGAAAACTTAAAATTTATCAATATTTACCTTGTGTATAAATTCTTCTGTACATCTACTGTATCAGCTTGACGCTCATTAGGTATGCCTAGTTCCTGTTGAGCAGTTAAGACAGATTAAGTAAATAATTCAAATTTGTAAGACAAACCACTAAATGATAATGTTATATATATATATATATATATATATATATATATATATATATATATATATATATATATATATATATATATATATATATATATATATATATATATATATATCCTTCCTGCAAATCAGCATATTTTGCAAAACAAATATTTAAAAAAATACATATTGTATCAATCTTCACCACTGACTTGGTTTTACTAGGTAAAATACTTTTTAAATACAATATTTATACAAATAAAAATCTATCTCAATCAACATGTTAAAAATAAACCAAAGCAAACTTGTGATAACTTACCTGATTAATGTTTGAGAGGATTCACCCAGTTCTCGCCACTGAAGCAGATTAGATGCGTGTGTTATAATACTTGTGATATACTGATTGCAATTTTTTGCACTTTTAGTCCTGGAGATCTATGTTGTAGGCATAGACTGTTAAACCTGGATAGTAATATTATAGAAGTATATTATATCTAGTATAATATAAATATTTTAAAATATAAATGACACTAAATTATATTTATGATCATTGGAAATAAAAATGGTACAATCAAGTTATAAAAAACAAATTATAAAATTTAAAGCAGCTTATTAATAATTGTCATACCTTTTCCTGCTTTTATGTCAAATGTAAGAGGTAATAGAGAAAGAACATCTTGTGTCATTTAGTATGCTGTAGTCTTATTACTGGTAAAAATCAGATCTTCCCTTTTTTTTGGGTGAACCTGTAAAAGAGAAATTACAACATGGATAAACACAATGAATTTCATATCTAATCCTCAACTAGTTACCCACCCCAATCCTAACCTCATTTTTTAAAACCAATTTCTAAATATGTTTTCAGAACAAATTTATGTTAAGTCTACCTATTTTAATGTTCAGAATACTAATATTTATCAAAACTACCTCCAGTTGAAATTCAAGATACCTTTATAAAAAGTTATTATGACTTTAACTTTGTGTAGTTGTTATTTAGGCTATTTGTTTATATTATTTAAATTAATATTTCATGCCTTGTTTTAAAAAGATCTACAAGTCTACTTTTGATTTTATGGTATAATCTGATAAAAAATTAGGCTGCTTCATCTGAAAACTAAGGTCAATGCAAAGACTCCCAAATTAACGATAAGTAGGTTTGTATAGATATTGTATATAATTACTAGCCCAATAGTATTACTCTACGACCAATATATAGGACTTAATGTATCAGACCTAATTCCTATAATTAGGCCTACTAATCATTAAATAATTAATAGATCTAACAATTATGGGCATTAGCTGACATAGAGAGCTGAATACTTAACTAAACATTTTTAAAAATTATGGTAAGCTAAGTGAGTTGAATTATTTTATTTAGATAGGCCTAGGCTATAATATACTCTATAGTAGTCTATAGTTAAGTGATAGCCGCAGAGTAGCGTATATCATAATAATTTCAAATGAAATCTATAAGCAACATTAAGCCTCTGCCTTGTTGCCTAATTAAAAACTAAAGCTATAATAGATTGACGATAGAAGCCTGTGGTTGTATATAACACGTTTAATTGGGTCTAACTACCACGATGATAACACACAGAGAGGGCAGAAGGAAGTACACAAGGGACATCACTCAAGATAACAATATTATAAATATAACTAATACAGAAGAGTGAGTTCCCTTGACCTCACAATTATTTCAATCTATTACATCCCTTTACCCTTAGAACACAATAACACATCTCTCAATAGAACAATTGATAGTATCCTAAAATCACCAATTATATTGTAACATGAACACTATGGTAGATTACATCCTTACAAACAATGCACAATATGCTACAACATAATCAAAATACAAAACAATAATGTCAAAGTCCTTTTGACCTTTAAAATCATAGGTCTAACTTATTTGGGACCTTGATTGTCCTGCTTGACCTTCTCAGTGGCTTTTGATTTGGTGACTCAATATTCTGACCATCTGGATTCTCTATCTCAGGAGGTCTAGGATTTAAATCATTAACTCCAGAATTTACATTTTCTGACTCCAGACAACTTGGTTCACTCATATCAACAGAACTTGGTTGTGGAACAAACTGAGTTGGTGTGAACTGATCAGACTTGGTGGGATTGACAGATTCACACTTATTATCTGCACAAGTTATTTTTAACTTTATAAGACACAGGTCCTGTACATTGAACAATTTGACCTGGTATCCATTTTTCCTTTCTCCCATAATTTCTTAGATACACATTCTTATTAACACCAAATTCTCTTTCAATGAATGTTTGTCATGATTTAATGGAACCATTTTTGAATTGGCATCTGAAAGTATTATGCTGTTATTCAGATCCTTAACTGACATAGATTTCTTTGATTGATCAATTTCCTCATGTAATCTGATAGTGCTTTTTGGTAACCAAAAATACTGTTTATGAGTAATATTCTGGACCATATCACTTTGCAACTGTGATCCAGTATTTGAAGTGGGTGTATTAAATGGCAAAAATCTTTTTTCTTTTGATGTTACCCTTTTATTTTCTGTAAGTGCTAATGATGTTAGCAAAGTTGTTTTATGATCACATTCCTTCTTACTTAAAGCATTTGAAATTGCCATATCACCATAATCATTTATTAAGTTACAAATACTTTGTTTAGGTAGCTCTGGCTGATAATGGACTGTATCTTCTCCATCTTTTAGACTTAATTCCATTTTTCTTATTTTATATGGCCTTAAGTCATCATTCACAGACTCTTCAGGCCAACCATTCTTACAGTACTCATATACTTTTATTAAGCACTCATCTTTTGGTGTTTCTCTTTTAATATCATTCACATTTATGTTGGAGTTATCCATGATAGTGAAGAGAACAAATACATCTTCTGGTACATAGTTCAGGCTTTGGTTTTTTAAAGGTAATCTACTAAGACTATCTGCACTATTCTCAGATCCAGGTTTGTATTTCAATTCATAATTGTATGCAGTTAGTGTGATAGCCCATCTTTGAATTCTTGGTGAGGCATGCTCAGGTAGGGTTTTGTTTTCTCCAAATAAACCTAGCAATGGTTTATGATCTGTAAAGATGGTGAACTTCCTACCAAACAGAAACTTATGAAATTTCTTAACACCAAAAATGATGCCTAAGCCTTCCCTATCTAACTGAGAATAATTTTTCTCAGCCTGGTTCAAAGATCTACTGGCAAAAGCAATGGGTCTGTCACCCTTCTCATCCATGTGGGACAAGACTGCTCCTACACCATCTGGTGAAGCATCACATGTTAATATAAGTCTTTTCCCTGGGTCATAGTGAGTTAGTAAGGTGTCAGAAGACAAAGCCTCTTTTGCTGTATTAAAAGCAGTATCTTGTTGTTTACCCCAGTGCCAAGTTGCATTTTTCTGTAGCAGCTTGTACAGTGGTGATAGTTTACCAGACAGATTCCCTATGAACTTTGCATAGTAATTTATCAAGCCCAAAAAAGCTCTTAGTTGTTGGGTATTTTCAGGTTTGGGTGCTTCTTTAATGGCTTTTGTTTTCTCAGGTTGAGGTCTAATGCCTTGCTTGCTTAATATATAACCAAGAAAACTAATTTCTGTCAGCATGAATTGACATTTATCTTTGTTTATCTTTAAACCTTTTTCACCAACAATTTTCAATACTTTATCAAGTGTTTTAAGATGTTCAGTGTCATTCTTACCAGTTATGTACACATTGTCAAAGTACACACAAACATTTGGAATATCCTTAAAAATACTGTCCATGACAGCTTGGAAAATTCCAGGGCTGGATGATATGCCAAAACATAGTCTTTCATATTGGTAGAGTCCTTTATGTGTGTTTATTGTCGTATAGACTTTTGAATCTGGATGCAGTTCTAGTTGAGTGTAAGCATGACTAAAGTCTAATTCAGTGAATTTGTCTCCTCCTGCCAAATTCAAAGAAATTTCCTCAATGTTAGGTATAGGGTACCTATTTAGCTCTATTTGCTTATTCAGTGTAGTTTTATAATCTCCACAAATTCTTATAGAACCATCCTTCTTTAACACTGGCACAATGGGTGTCGCCCAATCGGAATAGTCTACCTTCTTTATAATGCCATTAGATTCCAATCTACTTAGCTCATTTTCAATTTTATTCCTCATTGCATAAGGTGGAACTCTAGCTTTGCAGTATCTTGGATTTGTATCTTTAATGCTTAACTTCACTGTTCTATCATTTAGTAATCCTGAATTACCAAAAACACATTTATTTTCAGATATAACTTTATCTAGTGAAGTAAGACTAGATTCTTTTACATTCTTCAATGAACAAATACTCTCCCAATTTAACTTAAGATCACTTAACCAGTTCCTACCTAGTAATGGCGGTCCATTTCCTTCAACCACAAGAAGAGGAAGTTTAACACTTTGACCATTATAACTTACATGAACCATACACTCTCCTATTACCGGAACATTGTCACCAGTGTATGTTGTTAGACACTTGTGACACGGCTGTAGAGGCACTGATCCTCCTGCGACAGCGTCAAAATCTTTCTTTGTTATGACTGTTAGAGATGCTCCAGTGTCAAGTTGGAAGCTGATGCTCTTACCGTTGATATTAACTTGTACATTGATGGGAGCATGACTTATTGATTTAACAGAGAACAGGTTGAAATCCGGCTGCGAATCAGTTTGAGCATTTTCACAGGTAGAGTGGTTCATTGGTTGGGTTAGGTAGTCTTGGTGAGAGTTAACATAGTGCTGCCTTTGGTTGCGGTACTGTCTTGACTGGCTAGATTTAGCAACAGACGAAGACTTTGCAAAGCAGGCCTTGGCAATGTGACCTTGCTTACTGCACTTATAACAAGTTGCAGACTTGAACTTGCACCGATGAGATGCATGGGGACCTTTGCATCGATGACATTTTTGATAATTATTACTAGATTTAGATCTAGGATTTGAACGAGCAGGCTGTTTAGCATAAGTTGGAATGCTCTGTTGGGGTTGATGTTTATTGACTAACCTGCTGTTTACTGCATGGATCCCTGAAGGCGTAAGAGATTTCGTCGCATCTGATGACTGCTGGAATGAAGTTGCAAGTTGTATTGCTTTTTCTAATGTTAGATCTGACTCGAGCAGCAACTTTCTTTGAATATCAGGGCTGTTTACACCTGTCACAAACTTTTCACATAGTCTGTCAGACAGCGTTTCTCCAAATTCACAGAATCTACTTAAATGACGTAAAGCAGCAACATTTTCTGATATCGACTCGTTTGGTTGACGAGTCCTACTGTCAAATTTAGCTCGACATAGAAACTTTGATGGGGTAGGCGCATGGTGGTCTGTTAGCAATTTGCTCAGCTCGTTAAAGCTCTTGGTAGTTAGACTGGCTGGTGCGCATAAGTCTTTTAGTAGCCTAAATTGTTGAGGCCCTATGACTGTTAACAAAACAGCTCTCTTTTTGGCTTCTATCGTCACGTCGTTAGCTTCTAGGTAAAAGCTTAACCTCTCTAGGTAATCTTGAATGATTTCATCATTCGCATCAAATTCTTTTATTTGGCCATACAGCGCCATAATTCTAGAAATAATTAGCTAATAAGCTCTAGCAAACCTCTTTTTTGCGTAAGTAGGTGCTCTTTCTAGTAGATGTTTATCCTTCGTCGCCAGTTATAATAGATTGACGACAGAAGCCTGTGGTTGTATATAACACGTTTAATTGGGTCTAACTACCACGATGATAACACACAGAGAGGGCAGAAGGAAGTACACAAGGGACATCACTCAAGATAACAATATTATAAATATAACTAATACAGAAGAGTGAGTTCCCTTGACCTCACAATTATTTCAATCTATTACAAAAGCCTATTAAGCCTTTTCCTAATAAGCCTTTGGCCTAATTTAAATAACAGCCTATATAATATATAAATAGGCTAAACTACTTGTAAGACCTAATAATAGACTAATGACTAAGAGAGTGCTAGGCCCCTTTCCGATATTATATAATAAATGCTTGATCGATATCATAATCTAACACTGATTACATTAATTTACATAAGGCCATAACATCTTAACTCTAATGGCTAATACTTTTTCTACTAATAAAATAGGCTAGGTCTGGTTTTAACTTAGGCCTAATAGTAATTAGTAATTATAATAAAGTAGGCCATTTTATGACATTTATAAAATTTTTAGTAGATGGCCGAGCCTTAAATTTAAATACTAAAATAGATTTAGCATACTATGCCTATTGTTGGTCTAATTAATAATTTATTTTTCATTTAGAATTTTAGATCTCCAAAACATAGGCCTAGGTCCTAAATAAATTATTTTTATTTTATTGAGCCCGCCTTAATGTATAAGTCAAGTATAAGATGTGATCTGTTTTTTTTTAATAAAAATAACCCTACACAATACTAGGGATTTATCTAATATCTAGTACTACTTTAGGCCTATTTAATTATTTATTAGTAGGCTGAATAAAATCTAAAGCTATACTTTATTACTATATTGGCCTATTATTCTATAATTAATTTATGTTTTCTTTCAATACATAGTAGGTCCTGTGGTACCTCAACATTCTAGTGCCTCGACATACCAGATTTTTTAAATACGAGCAGTTGAGCGAGTAATATTTCGCTTTGAGTTACGCGCAAAATTTGAGATACCATATTTCACAGTTTAACTGAGTTTATGGAAAAGAAATACCCCCAAAAAGATGCAAATGATTATTTATCGCAGCTATTTAATTATAATAATAAGCGTCTTACTCATATTTGCAGCATTATGAAAGGGAGAAAGAAATAAACTTCCTAAACAAGTTTTATTTTAAGCTACCAGCACATGAAAGTGACTTAAATTAAGCATGGCAAAAAAGAAGAGAAAAGCTGTCAAGAAAATTAAGCTACCGTAGGCCCTAATAATTTTATGTTTAAGTCTTAATAAGTGCAACAATGCTCAGTGAATTTTAGCCATTAATGGCATTAAGTTTATGAATAATGAATAATGTGTACTTTTGTGTAGCTTTAGTATATTTTTAGACCTAAGCCTAAGCTTGTAGATATAGATCTACAAACAATTTGAAATAGAAGAGATTTAAAATTGAATAGATCCTAAAGGACAGATATGCCACGGAAATAATTATCTTTCTATACTACTAATAAAATACTATCTAGTCAATCTAGACTAGCTAGTGCTACTGAAAAATTACTAGACTAGATCTAGCTAACTAGCTAGATTCTATCATTTACTTTCGACGCACTAGGCATACTTTTAACTTTTTCTCTCTAGATCTAGTCAATAATGTAGATTTCTAGATCTAGATCTAAATGTAAATCTAGATCTTGTAGATTTACGTAGGTTTTACATCAGTGTAAATCGTTGATCAAGTAGATCTAGTCTAGATCTAGATCTGGACTAGCTCTCGTCAAAAGAAAATGGCTGGAATATTAGCTTCAAAACACCTACAGTTTATGCTTTCCTAATTGTGGAGAGCATGTTTAATTATTGTTTTATTTTCAACGACAGTGTTGACTGAGAAACCACCAAAGGGTTTTATTCTCAACGACACAGTCGG
Source organism: Physella acuta (assembly GCF_028476545.2). Taxonomy (NCBI): domain Eukaryota; kingdom Metazoa; phylum Mollusca; class Gastropoda; family Physidae; genus Physella; species Physella acuta. The sequence continues at coordinate 51,868 of NW_026733545.1, forward strand.
AGAGAGGCTCAACGATTCTGTCGTTGAGATGATCCGCATGGGGTGGAAATTTCATCAACCTAGCTGTAACGGTACTCAAGTAATCGTGTTTACACACAGACAGACACACACACACACACACACACAGACATACGGACAAGATTGCAAAATTATGTTTTTCCGTATCAGTGAGGTGTACGATTACAAGACTTTCTCTATACTTCGTATATACGAGAAAGTAAAAACCTAAGTATAATCTGTGTAAACATTGGGAACTCCGATCTGCCGTCATTGAGGAGTTTACCGAAGTTAGACGTGGCTCAGTGCGCTGGTGGCTAACACGTCTGACTCTTTGTGTCGTCTGCATATCCACCTGACGTAAGGTATGTTTGCAATTGATTACCGTGTACACTTAAAAATATCTTTTACATATATTGATATACACACCTATTAGATCTATTTACTTGAGAGCATTTACGAGTGTTAAAGTACCAAAGTCTGTAAGCCATGCTAGTTGGTGCATCCTCGTATTGAAAAAATAAAGTAAACATTCTTACTTCATCCTCTTGATACACACCCCCCCTCCATCTTTGATGCAACTCCCGTCTAAAGTTGATGACGTCATGACATAGTAGCAGCCCTTCATGTTGTTTGGTTGGGTCATCATCATGGTTAGGATGTTAACATGCTACACAATTAGATGGGATGTTAACATGCTACACAATTAGATGGGATTTTCACATGGGAAACATTTTGTTGGTGTGTTCAGTATATTTAGCTCAAAGATAGGTTGTTAACACATTATATATTCTGATGGGTTAAACGTAAACACATTATATTTTTGATAGTACACATTATATATTCTGATGGGTTAAACGTCAACACATTATATTTTTGATAGTACACATTATATATTCTGATGGGTTAAACGTCAACACATTATATTTTTAATGGTACACATTATATATTTTGGTGGTACACATTATATTTTTTTGATGGCACACATTATGTATTTTTGATGGCACACATTACATATTTGATGGTACACATTGTATATTTTGATGGTACACATTATATATTTTTGATGGTACACATTATATATTTTTGATGGTGCACATTGTATATTTTGGTGGTACACATTATATATTTTGGTGGTACACATTATATATTTTTGGTGGTACACATTATATATTTTGGTGGTACACATTATATATTTTTGATGGTACACATTATATATTTTTGATGGTACACATTATATATTTTGATGGCACACATTATATATTTTTGATGGTACACATTGTATATTTTGATGGTACACATTATATATTTTTGATGGTACACATTATTTATTTTTGATGGTGCACATTGTATATTTTGGTGGTACACATTATATATTTTGGTGGTACACATTATATATTTTTGATGGTACACATTGTATATTTTGATGGTACACTTTATACATTTTTGATGGTACACATTATATATTTTGATGGTACACATTGTATATTTTGGTGGTACACATTATTTATTTTTGATGGCACACATTATATATTTTTGATGGCACACATATATTTTTGATGGTACACATTATATATTTTTGATGGTACACATTATATATTTTTGATGGTACACATTATATATTTTGATGGTACACATTGTATATTTTGATGGCCAAAATGTTAACACGTAAGCCAGGTAAATAGCTATCATTATCTCATCTCGCTGTCACTGTTAAGTCAACTGTCCTAAATCCCTTATCAAAGTTTATCTTTCTATTTAAAAAAAAAACAACAACTTTAATTTCCTTACAGAAGATCTCAATGGGAAACAACTCCACTAAGCAAACAGACCGCAAGTCGAAGTCTTGTACAGTTTTAACAGGTAGAGAAATCAAGGGAAATAAATCTCACGTGAAAAAGTTTATTTTAGTCATTTTTTAGGCTGCGATTTTAAAGCAAATATTTTTAGTTGCAGCAATCCCATGTACACAAAAACAACACATGCAGCAGTCCCATGTACACAAAAACAACGCATGCAGCAGTTCCATGTACACAAAAACAACGCATGCAGCAGTTCCATGTACACAAAAACCACAGCCAACTCCTACACTACATACTCCAGCTACTAATTCATTCAGTCTTTTTATGCGGTTGTGTATTCGTATACTTATCACATTAGATATAGATCTAGACCTACTTATCACATTAGATATAGATCTAGACCTACTTATCACATTAGATATAGATCTAGACCTACTTATTGCTGGTTGTGTATTCGTATACTTTTCAAATTAGATATAGATCTAGACCTACTTATCACATTAGATATAGACCTAGACCTACTTATCACATTAGATATAGATCTAGACCTACTTATCACATTAGATATAGATCTAGACCTACTTATCACATTAGATATAGATCTAGACCTACTTATCACATTAGATATAGACCTAGACCTACGTATCAAATTAGATATAGATCTAGACCTACTTATCAAATTAGATATAGATCTAGACCTACTTATCACATTAGATATAGACCTAGACCTACTTATCAAATTAGATATAGACCTAGACCTACTTATCACATTAGATATAGACCTAGACCTACTTTTCACATTAGATATAGATCTAGACCTACTTATAAAATTAGATATAGATCTAGACATACTTTTCACATTAGATTTAGATCTAGACCTACTTATCACATTAGATATAGACCTAGACCTACTTATCAAATTAGATATAGATCTAGACCTACTTATCAAATTAGATATAGATCTAGACCTACTTATCACATTAGATATAGACCTAGACCTACTTATCACATTAGATATAGACCTAGACCTACTTATTGTTGGTTGTGTATTCGTATACCTTTCACATTAGATATAGATCTAGACCTACTTATCACATTAGATATAGATCTAGACCTACTTATTGTTGGTTGTGTATTCGTATACATTTCACATTAGATATAGATCTAGACCTACTTATCACATCTATAATATAAGCGGGCTGAGCGTGTGTCAGTCCTTCCTTCCTTCCTTCCTTCTGTCATCGCTATAGCTTTTGGAACCATAAAAGTAAACATTCGCACCACGCAGTGCTTTTCAGTGCACCGCAGTGTCTTATTATAAGTATTAGAGTAGAGTTTGTTTATATAGCGGCATAGAGCTATTTTATAATTTCCACTGTTTGTACAATTTTGCATAACGTAAAGATAATATTAAATACACGCACATTGCTAAAACATATTAAAAGGATCAATGTCAAATATAGTTTTCGTTAATATTCCTCGAAAAAGTGGATACATTTTAATAACATAATAACAGTACGGTAGAAAAATCAAATTAATTTAACTCTTTTCTAATTTTGACAAAGGAGGTAATTTAAAAATACATTAAACTCACGCTAATAAAAAATGTGAATGCAAATATACGTTCGTCATAGAAGGAATTAGTGTTGCAATAATATAATTAGCAAAATGTGAATGCAAATTATTCGGATGTGTAAGAGGAAATTATTGTTAGAAAATTATAATTAGCATGGATTGATAAAAGGCAATCTTTTATTTATTTTATTCACTGAATGTAGGCCCTACTGTTTATTACTTATAATTTTTAATCAACTATTCAGCACTATTAAAGACGCGTCATCACGTTCATTAGGTGCGCAATGGTTTTAGTTATTAAACTCTTTTGTAAATTTTTAAAATTTAAAGTACTGGAAAAAAATGCGTGAATGGATAAAGTGAAATATTGTAGGTAAAACACGGATATTTTAAATACTGCCTATTATTTATACTGTTTTCTAATTATTATTCTATCTTTCGGGTTTTATAGGAGAGGCGTAGCGAGGGGAGGGCATATGTCCCCGGGTGCCGACCTTAGGGGGCGCCAAACTGGGTTGGAAAAAATTTGCGAGGGGGGGGGGTGGAAATCGAAAGTTTTAGGGCGGGGGGGGGGGGGACAGGGGTGCAAATCGAAAGTTTGAGGGGGGTGCAAATCATCGGAAAGGGTGCGATTTGGCGCTACGGGATAGACTGTGAGCAATATGCCTTTATGATTGCATTTAAATTGTGTTTATGTTATGAGTGTTGTGTTTGTTTTTTCGTTTGTGTTTTTTTTTGCGTTCGTTTGTGTTGTGTTTAGTTTTGTTCTGTTCCCAAGTTGGTACATTTAAAAAAGATTTACCGTGGCGGAGCACGGGATGCAGCTAGTCTATAGTATAAGCGGGCTGAGCGTGTGTCAGTCCTTCCTTCCTTCCTTCCTTCTGTCATCGCTATAGCTTTTGGAACCATAAAAGTAAACATTCGCACCACGCAGTGCTTTTCAGTGCACCGCAGTGTCTTATTATAAGTATTAGAGTAGAGTTTGTTTATATAGCGGCATAGAGCTATTTTATAATTTCCACTGTTTGTACAATTTTGCATAACGTAAAGATAATATTAAATACACGCACATTGCTAAAACATATTAAAAGGATCAATGTCAAATATAGTTTTCGTTAATATTCCTCGAAAAAGTGGATACATTTCAATAACATAATAACAGTACGGTAGAAAAATCAAATTAATTTAACTCTTTTCTAATTTTGACAAAGGAGGTAATTTAAAAATACATTAAACTCACGCTAATAAAAAATGTGAATGCAAATATACGTTCGTCATAGAAGGAATTAGTGTTGCAATAATATAATTAGCAAAATGTGAATGCAAATTATTCGGATGTGTAAGAGGAAATTATTGTTAGAAAATTATAATTAGCATGGATTGATAAAAGGCAATCTTTTATTTATTTTATTCACTGAATGTAGGCCCTACTGTTTATTACTTATAATTTTTAATCAACTATTCAGCACTATTAAAGACGCGTCATCACGTTCATTAGGTGCGCAATGGTTTTAGTTATTAAACTCTTTTGTAAATTTTTAAAATTTAAAGTACTGGAAAAAAATGCGTGAATGGATAAAGTGAAATATTGTAGGTAAAACACGGATATTTTAAATACTGCCTATTATTTATACTGTTTTCTAATTATTATTCTATCTTTCGGGTTTTATAGGAGAGGCGTAGCGAGGGGAGGGCATATGTCCCCGGGTGCCGACCTTAGGGGGCGCCAAACTGGGTTGGAAAAAATTTGCGAGGGGGGGGGGTGGAAATCGAAAGTTTTAGGGCGGGGGGGGGGGGGGGACAGGGGTGCAAATCGAAAGTTTGAGGGGGGTGCAAATCATCGGAAAGGGTGCGATTTGGCGCTACGGGATAGACTGTGAGCAATATGCCTTTATGATTGCATTTAAATTGTGTTTATGTTATGAGTGTTGTGTTTGTTTTTTCGTTTGTGTTTTTTTTTGCGTTCGTTTGTGTTGTGTTTAGTTTTGTTCTGTTCCCAAGTTGGTACATTTAAAAAAGATTTACCGTGGCGGAGCACGGGATGCAGCTAGTTAGATATAGATCTAGACCTACTTATCACATTAGATATAGATCTAGACCTACTTATCACATTAGATATAGATCTGGACCTACTTTTCACATTAGATATAGATCTAGACCTACTTATCACATTAGATATAGATCTAGACCTACTTATCACATTAGATATAGATCTAGACCTACTTATCACATTAGATATAGATATAGACCTACTTATCACATTAGATATAGATCTAGACCTACTTATCACATTAGATATAGATCTAGACCTACTTATCACATTAGATATAGATCTAGACCTACTTATCACATTAGATATAGATCTAGACCTACTTATCACATTAGATATAGATCTAGACCTACTTATTGCTGGTTGTGTATTCGTATACTTTTCAAATTAGATATAGACCTAGACCTACTTATCACATTAGATATAGATCTAGACCTACTTATCACATTAGATATAGATCTAGACCTACTTATTGCTGGTTGTGTATTCGTATACTTTTCAAATTAGATATAGATCTAGACCTACTTATCACATTAGATATAGACCTAGACCTACTTATCACATTAGATATAGATCTAGACCTACTTATCACATTAGATATAGATCTAGACCTACTTATCACATTAGATATAGATCTAGACCTACTTATCACATTAGATATAGATATAGACCTACTTATCACATTAGATTTAGATCTAGACCTACTTATCACATTAGATATAGATCTAGACCTACTTATCACATTAGATATAGATCTAGACCTACTTATCACATTAGATATAGATCTAGACCTACTTATCACATTAGATATAGATCTAGACCTACTTATTGCTGGTTGTGTATTCGTATACTTTTCAAATTAGATATAGACCTAGACCTACTTATCACATTAGATATAGATCTAGACCTACTTATCACATTAGATATAGATCTAGACCTACTTATCACATTAGATATACACCTAGACCTACTTATCACATTAGATATAGATCTAGACCTACTTATCACATTAGATATAGATCTAGACCTACTTATCACATTAGATATAGATCTAGACCTACTTATCACATTAGATATAGATCTAGACCTACGTATCAAATTAGATATAGATCTAGACCTACTTATCAAATTAGATATAGATCTAGACCTACTTATCACATTAGATATAGACCTAGACCTACTTATCACATTAGATATAGATCTAGACCTACTTATCACATTAGATATAGATCTAGACCTACTTATCACATTAGATATAGACCTAGACCTACTTATCACATTAGATATAGATCTAGACCTACTTATCACATTAGATATAGATCTAGACCTACTTATCACATTAGATATAGATCTACACCTACTTATCACATTAGATATAGACCTAGACCTACTTATCACATTAGATATAGACCTAGACCTACTTATCACATTAGATATAGATCTAGACCTACTTATCACATTAGATATAGATCTAGACCTACTTATCACATTAGATATAGATCTACACCTACTTATCACATTAGATATAGACCTAGACCTACTTATCACATTAGATATAGATCCAGACCTACTTATCACATTAGATATAGACCTAGACCTACTTATCACATTAGATATAGATCTAGACCTACTTATCACATTAGATATAGACCTAGACCTACTTATCACATTAGATATAGATCCAGACCTACTTATCACATTCGATATAGACCTGGACCTACTTATTGCTGCCGATATTTGTTTCAGATCACTGCGAGGCTGAAGTCTGTGAACAGGGTGAAGCAGAGTTACCCGGCCGTCTGGTCAGTTGCACAAAAAACCCAGGGCACGCAGACTTTTTGTCTGTCGCAGACTTCTCCAGCTCTCACCTGCCGGAAGTTTACCAAAACAGCAGACTGCATGACGTCATCGATGCTCTAGCCGGCATAACGGCGTTGATCAAGGTGTACTACACAAGTCTAGCTCGACCTGAGTTCCACCCTAGTACCAACAGCCCTTACCCCTGCTATCATTATAGAGGAAGTGACGTACTCCGCACCGGCACCGCCAGGTTAAGCCAAGTCCAAAAGTTCGCCAGTGTCAAATACAGACATCCCTGTCGCTGCCACAAGTGCCAACGGTCGACCCACCCGAGCAGAACTTGGGGGACGGTCGAATTTTTCACGGCGACACATATCGTGTTTGACAGCACGGAAGCGTGTCGGGCGACGTGTGTTCTAGGTTACGACACACCCGACAGTACCCTGACCTACATTGACGGCTGGAGGGTGAGCACGGCAGACGTGAAGGACGACTGGTGCGTGTTGACGTGCGTCACGTGCGACACGAAGCTGCTGGAGCGCCTCCAAGAGCTGAAGAGTCAGTTCAACCAGCTGTGTTGGCGCGAGCAGGGCAGCTTGAAGAGTTTGGAGGAGGAGAGGAAACTAACCATCATCGTCTCCCATCCTCACGGCGGGCCCAAGCGTATTTCTCTTGGGAGACAGACACAAAGATTGGTTCAGTACAACGGCGGGCATAAGTGTACCAAGTACACGTACACTACTGGCACATGCCCGGGCAGCAGTGGTGCCCCGGTGTACACAGCGGGGGAGGAGAGGTTTATGTACCCGCTAGCCCACAGTGGGGCGGGGCCTGGTGGGAACTATAGTGGGAACAAGAGGGAACCCTCAGGGCAGTAGGGCAGTGGTGGAGTGGTAGGTGTGGGGTGGTAGATGTAGGGTGATAGGTGTGGGGTGGTAGGTGTGGGGTGGTAGGTGTGGGGTGGTAGGTGTTGGGTGGTAAGACATCACTTGATGGTAGGACAAGAGTAAGAAGGTAGAAGAAGAGTGGATGGTAGGACATCAGTGTGATAGTAGGATATGAATGTACACATCAGTAAGATGGTAAGATAAGATTAGGATGGTAGGACATAATTGTCATAGTAGAACATAATTGTGATTATCCTAATATATAAAAGCTCTTGTGCGCACTTCTCTCTCTCTATGTCCGCAATATTTATGCAACGTCGTCAGCATGTTCAGCGATATATGGAAAACTTAAAGATAACGACTTTGGTTGAAAATAATATGGTGGACGTTATAAATGTATAAATAAAATTATATTTCAAGAAGGAAAATAAAAAATAAAGGCATATTCGAATGGAGAAACAGATTTCTAACTAAAGCGTTTATTGTCGTGACAAGAACGCAATAAACAATGACGTCACATGACACATGTTTAAACTAAGTCTAAGGAAAGAACACAAAACTAATGGCATTATCTTCCAATTTTAGAATATAAAGAAATAAACTATTTCATTCAAATTTGATTTAGATCTACTTATCAATTAGACGTACGCTATGAAATGTATACATTACAATTTTCTTCTTATAAAAATTACTTTATCTATTTGGATTCTAGATCTAGGTCTACGGAAAAACTACACTTCGATTCTAGATCTAGAATCTATTCCAATATGAGTTTCTATGCTAAACTGTTTCAGGCATTAATTATTTTATTTAAATCTTTGTTTAGCAATGGAATTGGCGAATCTGGGATAAAATCTAAGACGAAATAATAAGGCCTATTCTTAAGGTTCTTAAGTACCCCACATATTCTGCATAAAAGCTAAACTACCTAAATGGCTGAGATGGTAGTGTAATACAGTGGCGTAGCGAGGTCGGTTGTCACCCGGTGCGGCACTTAATGGTGTCACCCCCCCCCCCCCAGAGGCGTAGCGACCCCCCCCCTCAAACTTTCGATTTGCACCCCCCCTCAAACTTTCGATTTTGCACCCCCCCCCCTCAAGTTTTCGATTTGCACCTCCCCCTCAAGTTTTTCTCTATATATTTTGCTATTTTTTGCCTTGGTGTCACCCCCCTAAATGGTGTCACCCGGTGCGGTCCGCACCCCCCGCCCCCCCTCGCTACGCCCCTGGTGTAATACATACCATGCGGGTAGTACGGGTTCGAGACACACCAAGTCTATCTTCAATTTTTTTTTCATTTTTTGTTTATATATGTGAATGATAAAGTTGCCTATCGGGACTTGGCAGGACATGTAGAGTTCACCTTTTTCTGTCTTCTCAGCATATGATGGGATAGTGTGGTCAGACCCACTTTCAGCCGAAAGAGGTGTTTTTAAAAGACAAAAACAACGTAACTACCATTGAACAGGCGGGTTTTTAACGAAATCATTTGTCTCTTAATTCTAAGTTTCTTAATCAGCGTGTGCATTTAATATGGTATTGTGTTGACTAATACTGTATATAATTTGGTTTCAACTTTTCTAATAGTTATTGGTAGTCTATGTTATTTTAAACAAGTATAAACATAGAAAGTACACAAAACAAAACCCTTTCTTTTTCATAATCTTAACAATGTTACATTTCAATGTTCCTGATCAATAAAATGTTTCTTTTCCTATGTTTCCGATTACAAGCTCAATTACAATTCATTTCATTACTCACTTTCCGTAGGTATATACATTTTCTTCTGACATCTCTACCGTTTCTTCCCCTTTCACCTCCGAACGAAATTGAAAAAAGTAATTCATACAAAAATAAAAATAAAACCGTATCCGCTACCCCCCCCCCCCCCCCCCAAACACACACACTCACACATCCCCCACACCCTCCCCCGGACAGTTTTAAATGCTGCTCCCCAGAGATAAATATCTAAAAGAAAAAGAAGAGAGCTAAGAGCCGCCAGAATTGCCCGTGCAACGGGTACCGATGGCTAGTAGGACTATAAAAGACGAAAAGTTGAGAGTGAAGACAATGAAAGACAACCCAAGAAATATTATTTTACAGTAATAAATCAGTTACGCCCCTTTTGCGAAATTAAAAAAAAAAACATTTTGTAAAACAGTGAATGTGTAACAACTACGATAGATCAGTGACTATAGATGGTTTATGTTAGTTCTTCCCTGGCTAGTCGTAACAGCTTTTGGAAACAAAAAAATAAAAAATAAAAAGAATCATCAAAACAGAATCAGTGGCTAGCTACACCGAGAATGTCCATACGCTAGAGAGTATGTTGAAAGTAGCCAGCTCTACAGTGATTGATGTAGAACAACCACCCAGTTCCTACATAACCACCTACTGTTGTTACCGTTACAAAACAAAGTTTATTATTACTGTTGTTATTTTAATAGCGCAATAAAATCTCGTTCTGGAAATGTAAATATTTATTCTTGATCAGTCAAATAAATCTAAAAAAAAAAATCAATTTAAAGGCCAGAAAGTTAACATCGAATTGTCAGTTTTAACAGTTTCAAAATGATTGACACTTTAAAAAAAAATGGTTGATTTAAATGAACGACTTGAGTCAATTACTGACTGAATGATGAAGCTAATGATGTACGCTGTATTGATTGACAGGCTAATGAGTGAGTGTCTAGCCTCACAGCCGATGTCACAAATCTCGAGCAGATACAGGAGTGTCAAATGGTGGTGGGCTCTGTAGGTAGGGGGGGGGGGGGGATACTGTGAGTGCATTAGGCTGACCAGGTGCACTGGGCTGACCTTCTACTGATGACCTTCTGCATTGGGCTGATTTCTAGTGATGACCTTCTGCACTGAGCTCACCAGGTGTACTTGGCTGACCTTCTAGCGATGACCTTTTGCATTGGGCTGACCTTCTTTTGATGACCTTCTGCATTGGGCTGACCGTTTAGTACTGACCCATATGATTGGGCTGACCACGTCAAACATTAGACTCTCAATAATTCAGATCTCGAATAATTTAAAAACATATCTAGTTTTAAATTCCTCGATGTATAAACATTAACATTTTTAACTTCTGTTTGACTGAACGAATTTAATAAAATGTTAAGTTCGATGGCAATAAATAAAAAAAAACAACGCGTGTTTTTCTACTATCATATCTATAGTATATTTATTTATAAATATTTTTTTATTAAGGACATTTATTTTCTCATTAAAAGCATGTTATCAAGCTTTGTAATGCTTTTCAAAAGAATTTTACTTTTCTAGTATTTGATCATTGTAAATTATTCGATATTTAACTATTAAAAGGACTAAATTAATTAACTAAATCCCCCCCACACACCCCTGACACACACACACACACACACACACACACACACACACACACACACACCACCGCAACTAAATATATTAGCTATAAAACCTGATCAGTAACCCTACATAACAACTATCTATTAAAGTCTGTCGTTGGCTCCCAAGTTTGTAAACATCATGCAGTACCATTGCTTTTTAATCTTGTTATCTTCCTGTTTCTATTGAATACAGAAATACACAATTAGATTTCAAATCAGATATTCTTTTCTTGTCATCAGAAGGGAATTGATCCGGAAAGGATGAAATCGCAATATTTAAGTGGATATAGAGTGGATAATATTGAGATATAGCATTTTACTACAAACAGGCAGACATTGTGAAAGCTAATACATACATACGTATATATATATATATATATATATATATATATATATATATATATATATATATATATATATATATATATATATATATATATTCTTGTAAGCTGCTAAGGCAAAGACCTAGATTTTTTTCATTCTGGACGTCACACACACACACTTAGACTACAGTACACGCATTCAAATGACACTCCAAAATAACCACACACACACACACACACATACACACACACACTGACACTACAGTACACGCATACAACGGACACGCCAACATAATCACACACACACACACACATACACAAACGCACTGACACTACAGTACACGCATACAACGGACACCCCAACATAACCACACACAACACAACAGCAGCTGTCAATACGAGAAATGTAAAGAGATGTACCAGTACTTCAAAACTCACACAAGCCAAAAGAACGCAATAACATAAACGATTCAGGTTTTTTTTATAAAGAAGACATTGAACTCACGAACTCGACGTTAGAGTAATTTTTATGTGGGTTTTGTGTTTAAACTAGTGTAGGACATCAAAGAGCAGATAATGGTCTTGATCTTTAGCCTGGTTTATGTGTGGTTCGAGAGAACTTGCTTCCCTCTTAGAGGTTCGCCTGATATCTCTGGTCTATGTTTGGTACCGGCTCTTTGTCTTTACTCGTACAGTGGGTGGCGTGAGTGTGAGCGGTACTTTAGGTGGGCTGGGGTATACATCATTACATGGTGTAATGTGGAGAGGTGAATCGGTGCAATTACACTGGGTACAACTGGCCTATACTGTACAAGCACAAACTGACCTACACTGTACCAGTACAAACTGACCAATACTGTACTAATACAAACTGACCAATACTGTACTAATACAAACTGACCAATACTGTACTAATACAAACTGACCAATACTGTACTAATACAAACTGACCAATACTGTACTAATACAAACTGACCAATACTGTACTAATACAAACTGACCAATACTGTACTAATACAAACTGACCAATACTGTACTAATACAAACTGACCAATACTGTACTAATACAAACTGACCAATACTGTACCAATACAAACTGACCTATACTGTACAAGTACCAACTGACCTATACTGTACCAATACAAACTGACCTATACTGTACCAGTACAAACTGACCAATACTGTACCAATACAAACTGACCTATACTGTACCAATACAAACTGACCTACACTGTACCAATACAAACTGACCTAAACTGTACCAGTACCAACTGACCTACACTGTACCAGTACCAACTGACCTATACTGAACCAGTACAAACTGACCTACACTGTACCAATAACTGACCTAATCCACACGAGCGTTGCCTACATCTTCTAATTGTGTACATCTAATGTAAATGGCGGTGAATTGTGTACAACGTATGTAAATGGCAGTAAATGTTTACATCTAATGTAAATGGCAGTAAATTGTATACATGTAGTGAAAATGGCAGTAAATTGTATACATGTAGTGAAAATGGCAGTAAATTGTATACATGTAGTGAAAATGGCAGTAAATTGTATACATGTAGTGAAAATGGCAGTAAATTGTATACATGTAGTGAAAATGTCATTAAATTGTATACATGTAGTGTAAATGTCATTAAATTGTATACATGTAGTGTAAATGTCATTAAATTGTATACATGTTGTGTAAATGGCAGTAATTGCTTACAGCTGATATTTGCTGTCCCTGTCTGTAATCAATGAAAAAAATCGATCAAGCAAGACAAAAGTAATTGGCGAATTTAATTAATGTCATTGACCGGGCTGTGGTGTTTTACTAATTAGACCGTTATTTATGGTTTAACTAATTGCTACAAACATCAATAGACAACGTAAGTACATTTTCTAGCATCATTTATCATACGATCGCCATAAATCTAAACACTCTAAATTACCAGCTTACTATAGGTCACTTTTGTTCACTCTGGGTTACGCTAGGTCACTCTGGGTCACTCTGGGTCACTCTATGTCACTCTAGGTCACTCTAGGTCACTTTTAGTCAATCTGGGTCACTCTATGTCATTCTAGGTCATTTTTGGTCATTCTATGTCACTTTTTGTCACTAGGTCACTCTAGGTCACTTTTAGTCAATCTGGGTCACTCTAGGTCATTCTAGGTCATTCTTGGTCATTCTAGGTCACTTTTTGTCACTAGGTCACTCTAGGTCACTCTAGGTCATTTTAGGTCATTCTAGGTCACTTTTAGTCACACTGTGTCACTCTAGGTCGCTCTAGGTTACTCTTGGTCACTCTAGGTCACCCTGGGTCACTCCCACTCTAGGTCACCCTGGGTCACTCCCACTCTAGGTCACCCTGGGTCACTTTGGGTCACTCTAGGTCACTTTTTGTCACTTTAGGGCACTCTAGTGCACTCTAGGTCACTCTTGGTCACTCTAGGTCTCTCTAGGTCTCTCTAGGTCTCTCTAGGTCAGTATAGGTCACTGTAGGTCACTCTGGGTCACTGTTTCACTCTAGATCACTCTAGGTCACTCTTAGTCACTGTAGTTGACTTTACCATAACAGGCACTCCCCCCCCCCCCCCACCTTCAGTGATCATTGCCTGTTTACACACGAACCACCATCAACAAACAGCCGACAGCATGTTTTGGTTCTCGGCTTGCTGTATGATATTGTCTCAGTTGTGCCCCTTGGGAAACTCACTAATGATCTCCCTTGTAGTACCAAATAATGTAGTGCTCCCTTTGATCCTTGGTCAAAACACTTCTGGAAAACAACATTTTTATACACTGGGCGATTGCCTACTCGTCATTACTAACTGGGCGATTGTCAACTGGGCGATTGTCAACCCGGCATTACCAAATGGGCGATGAATGCTAGTGAAAAAAATATAAAATCCTTTGTAATAATAAGCATTTGAGCAAGCTGTTTCATTTACTTTTTTAGGTAGCTTCCTTTAACAATAGCTTTTTTCGCTCATTACATCTATCACATATTTTAACTAGCTTTCTTTATTAAAAGTTTTAGTCGTTCATGAGATCTCTTACATATTTTTGCGACCAAAGCTATAATGAGAATTCTGATGCTATTTCTTTGTACACACGTCGTTGCCTTGTGTAGCGATATCACATCTTGCAGTAGAAAGATTACAAGCTATAAGTAAAGATTTGAATTAAAAACTAGAACTCTAAAATGGCCAAAGGACGTAAAAAATAATATTTGATGTAAAATCGGCGTTTATTTTGAATATTCTGTCGCCCACTTATATTCGCCCAGTTGTGACCGCCCAGTTCATACATTCATAAATCAAACTTTGAATCTATCAGTATTGCTCGGAGTGAACAATGTTCTCATGTTTATTGTTCCAATAAATTTAAACTTCAAACATTCGTTAATCCACCCTGATTGATCTATTACAGTGGAAAAACAATAGGAAAAAAAATGTTCGAGATCAGGCTACATTGATCTGCTGTCTGGGACATTGATAAAGATCCTCTTAACGAACTCCCTAACTCAAAGATGAATTGAAATCAAAAACATTATAACTCTCTCTGATGTCCACGCACATGTTGGGGAGCATCAGTAGTGTAAGCAAGTATCATGCTTTGTGAGCACATGACACAGTGTCTTACAATGTCTCATAGTGTATCACAGTGTCTCACCGTGTCTCTTTTAGTTGTAAGTTTTTAAACAATTGTTTTGAATCACTTACTTCTTGACACTAGTCTATCACACGATGTTTGTGGAGCGCCGCTTTAATCCACCGCTAAGTTGGTGGAGCACTTCTTGAATCCACCGCTACGTTGGTGGAGCACTCCTTGAATCCACCGCTACTTTGGTGGAGCAATTCTTGAATCCACCGCTGCTTTGGTGGAGCAATTCTTGAATCCACCGCTGCTTTGGTGGAGCACTTCTTGAATCCACCATTCCGTTGGTGGAGCACTTCTTGAATCCACCAGCCTTGCTCACAGCACTGTTTGTTTGTCCTCACACGAGCTATTTCCTAACAATCTGGGTCGACGAATACTTGATAAGTATTGATATTCTCTGGGTCTACCCACCCCGCCATCTACTTCATCTTTTAATTCCACCCAACCTGCTCAATACATTCAACCACGACAACTACCACACCCACACCTAGTCCACCTACCACACGTACACACACACAACCAAGTTTATTTCACACTCTACTCTCTTCTACCTGCTGTAATCCACACCCATTGCTACCCAAACAGTAGCACCTACCCCACCCACCACTCACACCTACCCCACCTGCCACACCTACCCCACCTGCCACACCTACCCCACCTGCCACACCTACCCCACCTGCCACACCTACCCCACCTGCCACACCTACCCCACCTGCCACACCTACCCCACCTGCCACACCTATCCAACCTACACCTACCCCACCTGCCACACCTACCCCACCTGCCACACCTACCCCACCCACACCTACTCCACCTGCCACACCTACCCCACCCACACCTACCCATCCTGCCACACCTACCCCACCTGCCACACCTACTCCACCTGCCACACCTACCCCACCTGCCACACCTACCCCACCTGCAACACCTACCCAACCTGCCACACCTACCCCACCCACACCTACTCCACCTGCCACACCTACCCCACCTGCCACACCTACCCCACCCACACCTACCCATCCTGCCACACCTACCCCACCTGCCACACCTACCCCACCTGCCACACCTACTCCACCTGCCACACCTACCCCACCTGCCACACCTACCCCATCTGCCACACCTACCCCACCTGCCACACCTACCCCACCTGCCACACCTACCCCACCTGCCACACCTACCCCACCTGCCACACCTACCCCACCCACACCTACCCATCCTGCCACACCTACCCCACCTGCCACACCTACCCCACCTGCCACACCTACCCATCCTGCCACACCTACCCCACCTGCCACACCTACCCCACCTGCCACACCTACCCCACCCACACCTACCCATCCTGCCACACCTACCCCACCTGCCACACCTACCCCATCTGCCACACCTACCCCACCTGCCACACCTACTCCACCTGCCACACCTACCCCACCTGCCACACCTACCCCACCTGCCACACCTACCCCACCTGCCACACCTACCCCACCTGCCACACCTACCCCACCTGCCACACCTACCCCACCTGCCACACCTACCCCACCCACACCTACCCCACCTGCCACACCTACCCCACCTGCCACACCTACCCCACCTGCCACACCTACCCCACCTGCCACACCTACCCCACCTGCCACACCTACCCCACCCCTCTGCCACACCTACCCCACCCACACCTACCCCACATGCCACACCTACCCCACCTGCCACACCTACCCCACCTGCCACACCTACCCCACCTGCCACACCTACCCAACCTGCCACACCTACCCCACCCACACCTACTCCACCTGCCACACCTACCCCACCTGCCACACCTACCCCACCCACACCTACCCATCCTGCCACACCTACCCCACCTGCCACACCTACCCCACCTGCCACACCTACTCCACCTGCCACACCTACCCCACCTGCCACACCTACCCCATCTGCCACACCTACCCCACCTGCCACACCTACCCCACCTGCCACACCTACCCCACCTGCCACACCTACCCCACCTGCCACACCTACCCCACCTGCCACACCTACCCCACCCACACCTACCCATCCTGCCACACCTACCCCACCTGCCACACCTACCCCACCTGCCACACATACCCATCCTGCCACACCTACCCCACCTGACACACCTACCCCACCTGCCACACCTACCCCACCCACACCTACCCATCCTGCCACACCTACCCCACCTGCCACACCTACCCCATCTGCCACACCTACCCCACCTGCCACACCTACTCCACCTGCCACACCTACCCCACCTGCCACACCTACCCCACCCACACCTACCCATCCTGCCACACCTACCCCACCTGCCACACCTACCCCACCTGCCACACCTACCCCACCCACACCTACCCATCCTGCCACACCTACCCCACCTGCCACACCTACCCCATCTGCCACACCTACCCCACCTGCCACACCTACCCCATCTGCCACACCTACCCCACCTGCCACACCTACTCCACCTGCCACACCTACCCCACCTGCCACACCTACCCCACCTGCCACACCTACCCCACCTGCCACACCTACCCCACCTGCCACACCTACCCCACCTGCCACACCTACCCCACCTGCCACACCTACCCCACCCACACCTACCCCACCTGCCACACCTACCCCACCTGCCACACCTACCCCACCTGCCACACCTACCCCACCTGCCACACCTACCCCACCCCTCTGCCACACCTACCCCACCCACACCTACCCCACATGCCACACCTACCCCACCTGCCACACCTACCCCACCTGCCACACCTACCCCACCTGCCACACCTACCCAACCTGCCACACCTACCCCACCCACACCTACTCCACCTGCCACACCTACCCCACCTGCCACACCTACCCCACCCACACCTACCCATCCTGCCACACCTACCCCACCTGCCACACCTACCCCACCTGCCACACCTACTCCACCTGCCACACCTACCCCACCTGCCACACCTACCCCATCTGCCACACCTACCCCACCTGCCACACCTACCCCACCTGCCACACCTACCCCACCTGCCACACCTACCCCACCTGCCACACCTACCCCACCTGCCACACCTACCCCACCCACACCTACCCATCCTGCCACACCTACCCCACCTGCAACACCTACCCCACCTGCCACACCTACCCATCCTGCCACACCTACCCCACCTGACACACCTACCCCACCTGCCACACCTACCCCACCCACACCTACCCATCCTGCCACACCTACCCCACCTGCCACACCTACCCCATCTGCCACACCTACCCCACCTGCCACACCTACTCCACCTGCCACACCTACCCCACCTGCCACACCTACCCCACCTGCCACACCTACCCCACCCACACCTACCCATCCTGCCACACCTACCCCACCTGCCACACCTACCCCACCTGCCACACCTACCCCACCCACACCTACCCATCCTGCCACACCTACCCCACCTGCCACACCTACCCCATCTGCCACACCTACCCCACCTGCCACACCTACTCCACCTGCCACACCTACCCCACCTACCACACCTACCCCACCTGCCACACCTACCCCACCTGCCACACCTACCCCACCTGCCACACCTACCCCACCTGCCACACCTACCCCACCCACACCTACCCCACCCACACCTACCCCACCTGCCACACCTGCCACACCTGCCACACCTACCCCACCTGCCACACCTACCCCACCCCTCTGCCACACCTACCCCACCCACACCTACCCCACATGCCACACCTACCCCACCTGCCACACCTACCCCACCCACACCTACCCCACCTGCCACACCTACCCCACCTGCCACACCTACCCCACCTGCCACACCTACCCCACCTGCCACACCTACCCCACCTGCCACACCTACCCCACCTGCCACACCTACCCCACCTGCCACACCTACCCAACCTGCCACACCTACCCCACCTGCCACACCTACCCCACCTGCCACACCTACCCCACCCACACCTACCCCACCTGCCACACCTACCCCACCTGCCACACCTACCCCACCTGCCACACCTACCCCACCTGCCACACCTACCCCACCTGCCACACCTACCCCACCTGCCACACCAACCCCACCTGCCACACCTACCCCACCTGCCACACCTACCCCACCTGCCACACCTACCCCACCTGCCACACCTACCCCACCTGCCACACCTACCCCACCTGCCACACCTACCCCACCTGCCACACCTACCCCACCTGCCACACCTACCCCACCTGCCACACCTACCCCACCCACACCTACCCCACCTGCCACACCAACCCCACCTGCCACACCTACCCCACCTGCCACACCTACCCCACCTGCCACACCTACCCCACCTGCCACACCTACCCCACCTGCCACACCTACCCCACCTGCCACACCTACCCCACCTGCCACACCTACCCCACCCACATCTACCCCACCTGCCACACCTACCCCACCTGCCACACCTACCCCACCTGCCACACCTACCCCACCTGCCACACCTACCCCACCCACACCTACCCTACCTGCCACACCAACCCCACCTGCCACACCTACCCCACCTGCCACACCTACCCCACCTGCCACACCTACCCCACCTGCCACATCTACCCCACCTGCCACACCTACCCCACCTGCCACACCTACCCCACCTGCCACACCTACCCCACCTGCCACACCTACCCCACCTGCCACACCTACCCCATCAGCCACACCTACCCCACCTGCCACACCTACCCCACCCACCAGCCACACCTACCCCACCCCTCTGCCACACCTCTCCCACCTACGGTACACCCCCCTCTCAGACCTGCGATCGACCAACAGTCACGTGTCGCGGCCTGCATGTCGTCACGTGATGCCCGTAGTATCTGCCCGACAGCACTGACGCAGTGGACACTCACACGAAGCACTCCCGACCTGCTCTCGAGGTAATCTCGTTTTTAGCATCATATTTTTTTTCTCGTATTTTACATCAGTTATTCATTACGTTTCAACCTTTAATTTTTTTTTTCTCGTATTTTTCATCCGTTGGTCATTTCGCATGTCACTTTTTATAAACACGTATTTAACATCTGTTTATTAATCTCGTAATTTCATTTTTTTTTAATAATCTGGTAATTAACAACCGTTTTTTTTAAATATGTTTGTGTATAACATCAGTTGATAAACACGTATTTGACATCAGCTTCTATAATCACGTATTTGTCATTAGTTTCTATTATCACGTATTTTATTTGACATCAGTATTTATAATCAAGTATTGACATTAGTATTTATAATCACGTATGTGACATCAGCGTCTAAAATCACGTATTTGACATCAGCTTCTAAAATCACGTATTTGACATCAGCTTCTAAAATCACGTATGTGACATCAGCGTCTAAAATCACGTATTTGACATCAGCTTCTAAAATCACGTATTTGACATCAGCGTCTAAAATCACGTATTTGACATCAGCTTCAAAAATCAGGTATTTGACATCAGTATTTATAATCACGTATTTGACATCAGCTTCTAAAATCACGTATTTGACATCAGTATTTATAATCACGTATTTGACATCAGTATTTATAATCACGTATGTGACATCAGTATTTATAATCACGTATTTGACATCAGCTTCTAAAATCACGTATTTGACATCAGTATTTATAATCACGTATGCGACATCAGTATTTATAATCACGTATGTGACATCAGTATTTATAATCACGTATGTGACAATGAGCTTTAACAATGACATCATTTAACATCCTCCCACACGTAAGACCCCCCCCCCCCCCCCCCCCAGCGATGTGAAGTTTCTCTCCTCTCAGGATGTCAAACCGTGTTTTCTAGGTCGTCCAAAGATCATATTGACAGTTTCAGAATCCGCTCTCACGGAACATGTTATTGTTTCATCTATAAATAGCTCGGTGTGTTTATCTTCCGGCTAATCTTTAATCACAACCTAACGGAGACAAGCACAAGATGGTGAGTAGAAAACTTTGGCATGCAATATTACGTCATTAATATGTTCACTGTATACGTTACGTCATAAAAAATGTCCTCTGTATTGACCAGTATGACGTCATCTAATGTGTTTCAGTACGGACACATCCACTGTGTGATCAAAGACCTGGTGACGTCAAAGTTCGGACAGGAGATGTGGGAGATGATTCTGTAAGTTTTTATATCAAGGGAAACAACCCTCCACATTTCTGATACCCACACATTGCGAGACATTTCTTTTAGTTCTTTGGGGCAAGCTTGCAACATCAGCACGTTTTGCTTTCTTGACAAAGGCTTACAGTCTAATATAGGGATGTAATAGTCTTTGATATACGAGGTCATTAAAACAACTGTTTTCCCATAAATTGAAACACTTTGAAGCTTAACTTAAGTGGTTTTGATAAACCATCGACGCCCTGTGTTAAAGTCTTGCAGCATTGATAAAAGTATAAACTTCAAAATGGTCGTAACAAACAAAAATTTTACATTTTACATTTTTTTACGTAAAAAAAAAGAATAAGGGAAAAAAAATTTACATAATCAAAAAAAAAGGTACACCTGTACCACTTATGTTAAAAAAAACACCCGTAAATGTCAGTTATTATATATCCGTGTAACATTTGGAGAGCCAATCTTAAAATACGTACAACAGCAGTATATAACACGTGACATTTATAAAATAGTCATTTAAATGTCAACAGTATTACTCCCTGTCAATATGACTTTTGTAAAACAAGTCCGACATCAATGTGATGCCGTAATACAAGTCTGTTGTCCATGTGACATTAGTAATACAAGTCTGTTTTCCATGTGACATTAGTAATACAAGTCTGCTGTCAATATGACATTAGTAATACAAGTCTGTTTTAAATGTGACATTAGTAATACAAGTCTGTTTTCCATGTGACATTAGTAAGACAAGTCTGTTTTCCATGTGACATTAGTAATACAAGTCTGTTTTCCATGTGACATTAGTAATACAAGTCTGCTGTCAATATAGCATTAGTAATACAAGTCTGTTTTCCATGTGACATTAGTAATACAAGTCTGTTTTCCATGTGACATTAGTAATACAAGTCTGTTGTCAATCTGACATTAGTAATACAAGTCTGTTTACATGTGACATTAGTAATACAAGTCTGTCGTCCATGTGACATTAGTAATACAAGTCTGCTGTCAATATGACATTAGTAATACAAGTCTGCTGTCAATCTGACATTAGTAATACAAGTCCCATCCGATGATTTGATAATGTTTACAAGAGGGCAGCACAAAAGATGTTTAGCAAATTAAAAACTTGGTTAGCGAGATGTCGGACGGCACTAATAGGAAAATAATGTCGTGTCAATTGATTAGTTGCTGCACCGTCTAGATCGGGTGTTTGATAGAAGGTGATGGATGCACGTGCGTCTAGTGACGCCTGCTCAGGTGTTTCAAACATGCACTTTTAAATTCTTTGTCACCTGGATGACGTAGGAGAAGGGGGGAGGGGGGGTAGAGAGTGACTTAAGAGCTCATTTAGAGGGCTGCAGTAGAAGGGGGGGGGGGGAATGAAGATCTGTTGTGAAATGAGCTGTGTTGTAGTTCTACTTTTCGTGAAGGTGCAAACGTGAAGAAAGGAGATTTTTACAACTAGACATTGCAACTCCATCCTGAGTACCAAAAACAAAGTAAAAGTTCACATGCAGAGGTTTATATAAACTTTAGAGCGATTTCCATTACCGGAAGTGGTACTTTATGCTCTTTTTCTCTGACAGACTTTAATTCACCAACGTATTTTAATGAGTTATTTTATAGAGACATATTAACTCATTCACAACGGTAGTGGATTTTATTTGTGACGGATACCAGTTTAGGGGTGAAGCCCCCCACCCCAATTGAAGCCTCCCCCCCAATGGAAGCCTCCCATTGAAGCCCCCAATTGAAGCCTCCCATTGAAGCCCCCCCCCCCCCCCAATTGAAGCCTCCCATTGAAGCCCCCCCCCCCAATTGAAGCCTCCCATTGAAGCCCCCCCCCCCAATTGAAGCCTCCCATTGAAGCCCCCCCCCATTGAAGCCTCCCATTGAAGCCCTCCCCCCCAATTGAAGCCTCCCATTGAAGCCTCCCATTGAAGCCCTCCCCCCCAATTGAAGCCTCCCATTGAAGCCCCCCCCCCCAATTGAAGCCTCCCATTGAAGCCCCCCCAATTGAAGCCTCCCATTGAAGCCTCCCATTGAAGCCTCCCATTGAAGCCCCCCCCCCCCCCCCCCAAATGAAGCCTCCCATTGAAGCCCCCCCCCCCCAATTGAAGCCTCCCATTGAAGCCCCCCCCCCCAATTGAAGCCTCCCATTGAAGCCTCCCATTGAAGCCCCCCCCCCCAAATGAAGCCTCCCATTGAAGCCCCCCCCCCCAATTGAAGCCTCCCATTGAAGCCTCCCATTGAAGCCCCCCCCCCAAATGAAGCCTCCCATTGAAGCCCCCCCCCCAATTGAAGCCTCCCATTGAAGCCCCCCCCCAATTGAAGCCTCCCATTGAAGCCCCCCCCCAAATGAAGCCTCCCATTGAAGCCCCCCCCCCAATTGAAGCCTCCCATTGAAGCCCCCCCCCCCATTGAAGCCCCCCCCCAATTGAAGCCTCCCATTGAAGCCCCTCCCCCCCCCCCAATTGAAGCCTCCCATTGAAGCCTCCCATTGAAGCCCCCCCCCAATTGAAGCCTCCCATTGAAGCCCTCCCCCCCCCCCAATGGAAGCCTCCCATTGAAGCCCCCCCCCCCAATTGAAGCCTCCCATTGAAGCCCCCCCCCCCCCAATTGAAGCCTCCCATTGAAGCCCCCCCCCAATTGAAGCCTCCCATTGAAGCCCCCCCCCCCCCAATTGAAGCCTCCCATTGAAGCCTCCCATTGAAGCCTCCCATTGAAGCCTCCCATTGAAGCCTCCCATTGAAGCCTCCCATTGAAGCCTCCCATTGAAGCCTCCCATTGAAGCCCCCCCCCCCAAATGAAGCCTCCCATTGAAGCCCCCCCCCCCCAATTGAAGCCTCCCATTGAAGCCCCCCCCCCAATTGAAGCCTCCCATTGAAGCCTCCCATTGAAGCCTCCCATTGAAGCCCCCCCCCCAAATGAAGCCTCCCATTGAAGCCCCCCCCCCAATTGAAGCCTCCCATTGAAGCCTCCCATTGAAGCCCCCCCCCAAATGAAGCCTCCCATTGAAGCCCCCCCCCAATTGAAGCCTCCCATTGAAGCCCCCCCCCCCAATTGAAGCCTCCCATTGAAGCCCCCCCCCAAATGAAGCCTCCCATTGAAGCCCCCCCCCCCAATTGAAGCCTCCCATTGAAGCCCCCCCCCCCCCATTGAAGCCCCCCCCCCAATTGAAGCCTCCCATTGAAGCCCCTCCCCCCCCCAATTGAAGCCTCCCATTGAAGCCTCCCATTGAAGCCCCCCCCAATTGAAGCCTCCCATTGAAGCCCCCCCCCAATTGAAGCCTCCCATTGAAGCCCCCCCCCCAATTGAAGCCTCCCATTGAAGCCCCCCCCCAATTGAAGCCTCCCATTGAAGCCCCCCCCCCCCCCCAATTGAAGCCTCCCATTGAAGGCCCCCCCAAATGAAGCATCCCATTGAAGCCCCCCCCCCCCCCAATTGAAGCCTCCCATTGAAGGCCCCCCCCAAATGAAGCATCCCATTGAAGCCCCCCCCCCTTGAAGCCTCCCATTAAAGCCTCCCATTGAAGCCTCCCCCCACCCCAATGGAAGCCTCCCGTTGAAGCCTCCCTTTGAAGCCCCCCATATCCCATGTTCCTATAACCCATGTACCGCCGTGACCAAGGTATCAAAGGTTGCAGTCACGTGACGTCATCCAGTTAGTCGCCATTGATCACCTAACTGCCGTTAATTAGGCCAATCAAACGACTAACGAGTGGCCAGCAGCAAGTGGTCATTAGCGGAAGTGGTGTGGCTAATGGACTGTGACGGGGGGGGGGGGGGGGAGGTGCTGATGAACAATTTCCGCATGTTACAGGTGCGATAATACAAACGTGGGTACCAACCTTATAAGTGGGGTGGGGGGGGGGGGGTGTTATGTGACGTGGTTGGGGGTGTTATGTGGCGTGGTTGGGGTGGGGTGATGAACGATCACAACATGTTCAGAGTGTAAGAATATAAACATATGTGGCAATTTAGTGAATGGGCATATGTGCGGAGTGTGTGTGTTGTGTGTGTTGTGTGGGGGGGGGGAGTGGGGTGACGACAGGATTATAGGGTTATATGAGCACCGGCAGATTTTGTTATACCGAGTGAGCTACTGAAGGCTAGGACATTTACATAATCTGTATTTCATTAAAAACTGAACAAAAAATTACTGTTGAAATATTTGGAATGCGTGTTTTTTAAACAGCTTCAAAGAAAATTATTCAAACGTTCCCTGATTTCTCAATGTTATTTTATCTCTTTCATGTCAATGAGCAAAATTATGGCAATTAAGCTAATTGAAAGCAAACCGTTTGTAATTGATTAACAAAATATTTTAAGAATCGGCGTCAGGAAGAGGTTACTTCAAATATTTTTATTAGCTGACTACTTTGATGTGCATCCCGCCCCCCCATCACCCCACCACAGCTTCAATCGAAAGTAAAAATTTTTATTTTATCTGACAGACCTGTCTAGCAGCTATTCAAAGGATATATATATATATATATATATATATATATATATATATATATATACGTTTTTGTGCGTGTGTGTGTATGATTGTTCCCATCCACATCATACATACATACACACTACAGCTATACATTTCTTCCCATCAACAATTGAATTCCTGTTTGAACCTTTGAACGTAGATTACCCCTTGTCTAGCCTATATATGAAGATCTTGTCTAGCCTATATATGAAGATCTTGTCTAGCCTGTATATGAAGATCTTGTCTCTGTATATGAAGATCTTGTCTCTGTATATGAAGATCTTGTCTAGCCTGTATATGAAGATCTTTTCTCTGTATATGAAGATCTTGTCTCTGTATATGAAGATCTTGTCTAGCCTGTATATGAAGATCTTGTCTAGCCTGTATATGAAGATCTTGTCTCTGTATATGAATATCTTGTCTCTGTATATGAAGATCTTGTCTAGCCTGTATATGAAGATCTTGTCTCTGTATATGAAGATCTTGTCTCTGTATATGAAGATCTTGTCTCTGTATATGAATCACTTGTCTCTGTATATGAAGATCTTGTCTCTGTATATGAAGATCTTGTCTAGTCTGTATATGAAGATCTTGTCTCTGTATATGAAGATCTTGTCTCTGTATATGAAGATCTTGTCTCTGTATATGAAGATCTTGTCTCTGTATATGAAGATCTTGTCTCTGTATATGAAGATCTTGTCTCTGTATATGAAGATCTTGTCTCTGTATATGAAGATCTTGTCTAGCCTGTATATGAAGATCTTTTCTAGCCTGTATATGAAGATCTTGTCTAGCCTGTATATGAAGATCTTGTCTCTGTATATGAATATCTTGTCTCTGTATATGAAGATCTTGTCTCTGTATATGAAGATCTTGTCTCTGTATATGAAGATCTCGTCTCTGTATATGAAGATCTCGTCTCTGTATATGAAGATCTTGTCTCTGTATATGAAGATCTTGTCTCTGTATATGAAGATCTTGTCTCTGTATATGAAGATCTTGTCTCTGTATATGAAGATCTTGTCTCTGTATATGAAGATCTTGTCTCTGTATATGAAGATCTTGTCTCTGTATAAGAAGATCTTGTCTCTGTATATGAAGATCTTGTCTCTGTATATGAAGATCTTGTCTCTGTATATGAAGATCTTGTCTCTGTATGTGAAGATCTTGTCTAGCCTGTATATGAAGATCTTGTCTCTGTATATGAAGATCTTCTCTAGCCTGTATATGAAGATCTTGTCTAGCATGTATATGAAGATCTTGTCTCTGTATATGAAGATCTTGTCTAGCCTGTATATGAAGATCTTGTCTCTGTATATGAAGATCTTGTCTCTGTATATGAAGATCTTGTCTCTGTATATGAATATCTTGTCTCTGTATATGAAGATCTTGTCTCTGTATATGAAGATCTTGTCTCTGTATATGAATATCTTGTCTCTGTATATGAATATCTTGTCTCTGTATATGAAGATCTTGTCTAGCCTGTATATGAAGATCTTGTCTCTGTATATGAAGATCTTGTCTAGCCTGTTTATGAAGATCTTGTCTCTGTATATGAAGATCTTGTCTCTGTATATGAAGATCTTGTCTAGCCTGTATATGAAGATCTTGTCTAGCCTGTACATGAAGATCTTGTCTCTGTATATGAATATCTTGTCTCTGTATATGAAGATCTTGTCTAGCCTGTATATGAAGATCTTGTCTCTGTATATGAAGATCTTGTCTCTGTATATGAAGATCTTGTCTCTGTATATGAAGATCTTGTCTCTGTATATGAAGATCTTGTCCAGCCTGTATATGAAGATCTTGTCTCTGTATGTGAAGATTTAGTCTAGTTTGTATATGAAGATTTGTCTAGCCTGTATATGAAGATCTTGTCTCTGTATGTGAAGATCTTGTCTCTGTATATGAAGATCTTGTCTAGCCTGTATATGAAGATCTTGTCTAGCCTGTATATGAAGATCTTGTCTCTGTATATGAAGATCTTGTCTCTGTATATGAAGATCTTGTCTAGCCTGTATATGAAGATCTTGTCTCTGTATATGAAGATCTTGTCTCTGTATATGAAGATCTTGTCTAGCCTGTATCTGAAGATCTTGTCTAGCCTGTATATGAAGATCTTGTCTAGCCTGTATATGAAGATCTTGTCTCTGTATATGAAGATCTTGTCTCTGTATATGAAGATCTTGTCTCTGTATATGAAGATCTTGTCTAGCCTGTATATGAAGATCTTGTCTCTGTATATGAAGATCTTCTCTAGCCTGTATATGAAGATCTTGTCTAGCCTGTATATGAAGATCTTGTCTCTGTATATGAAGATCTTGTCTCTGTATATGAAGATCTTGTCTCTGTATATGAAGATCTTGTCTCTGTATATGAAGATCTTGTCTCTGTATATGAAGAACTTGTCTCTGTATATGAAGATCTTGTCTCTGTATATGAAGATCTTGTCTAGCCTGTATATGAAGATCTTTTCTAGCCTGTATATGAAGATCTTGTCTCTGTATATGAATATCTTGTCTCTGTATATGAAGATCTTGTCTAGCCTGTATATGAAGATCTTGTCTAGCCTGTATATGAAGATCTTGTCTCTGTATATGAAGATCTTGTCTCTGTATATGAAGATCTTGTCTCTGTATATGAAGATCTTGTCTCTGTATATGAAGATCTTGTCTCTGTATATGAAGATCTTGTCTAGTCTGTATATGAAGATCTTGTCTCTGTATATGAAGATCTTGTCTCTGTATATGAAGATCTTGTCTGTGTATATGAAGATCTTGTCTCTGTATATGAAGATCTTGTCTCTGTATATGAAGATCTTGTCTCTGTATATGAAGATCTTGTCTCTGTATATGAAGATCTTGTCTCTGTATGTGAAGATCTTGTCTAGCCTGTATATGAAGATCTTGTCTCTGTATATGAAGATCTTGTCTCTGTATGTGAAGATCTTGTCTAGCCTGTATATGAAGATCTTGTCTAGCCTGTATATGAAGATCTTGTCTAGCCTGTATATAAAGATCTTTTCTAGCCTGTATATGAAGATCTTGTCTAGCCTGTATATAAAGATCTTTTCTAGCCTGTATATGAAGATCTTTTCTGGCCTGTATATGAATATCTTGTCTAGCCTGTATATGAAGATCTTGTCTCTGTATATGAAGATCTTGTCTCTGTATATGAAGATCTTGTCTAGCCTGTATATGAAGATCTTGTCTCTGTATATGAAGATCTCGTCTCTGTATATGAAGATCTTGTCTCTGTATATGAAGATCTTGTCTCTGTATATGAAGATCTTGTCTAGCCTGTATATGAAGATCTTTTCTAGCCTGTATATGAAGATCTTGTCTCTGTATATGAATATCTTGTCTCTGTATATGAAGATCTTGTCTAGCCTGTATATGAAGATCTTGTCTAGCCTGTATATGAAGATCTTGTCTCTGTATATGAAGATCTTGTCTCTGTATGTGAAGATCTTGTCTAGCCTGTATATGAAGATCTTGTCTCTGTATATGAAGATCTTGTCTCTGTATATGAAGATCTTGTCTAGTCTGTATATGAAGATCTTGTCTCTGTATATGAAGATCTTGTCTCTGTATATGAAGATCTTGTCTCTGTATATGAAGATCTTGTCTCTGTATATGAAGATCTTGTCTAGCCTGTATATGAAGATCTTTTCTAGCCTGTATATGAAGATCTTGTCTCAGTATATGAATATCTTGTCTCTGTATATGAAGATCTTGTCTAGCCTGTATATGAAGATCTTGTCTAGCCTGTATATGAAGATCTTGTCTAGCCTGTATATGAAGATCTTGTCTCTGTATATGAAGATCTTGTCTCTGTATATGAAGATCTTGTCTCTGTATATGAAGATCTTGTCTCTGTATATGAAGATCTTGTCTAGTCTGTATATGAAGATCTTGTCTCTGTATATGAAGATCTTGTCTCTGTATATGAAGATCTTGTCTGTGTATATGAAGATCTTGTCTCTGTATATGAAGATCTTGTCTCTGTATATGAAGATCTTGTCTCTGTATATGAAGATCTTGTCTCTGTATATGAAGATCTTGTCTCTGTATGTGAAGATCTTGTCTAGCCTGTATATGAAGATCTTGTCTCTGTATATGAAGATCTTGTCTCTGTATGTGAAGATCTTGTCTAGCCTGTATATGAAGATCTTGTCTAGCCTGTATATGAAGATCTTGTCTAGCCTGTATATAAAGATCTTTTCTAGCCTGTATATGAAGATCTTGTCTAGCCTGTATATAAAGATCTTTTCTAGCCTGTATATGAAGATCTTTTCTGGCCTGTATATGAATATCTTGTCTAGCCTGTATATGAAGATCTTGTCTCTGTATATGAATATCTTGTCTCTGTATATGAAGATCTTGTCTAGCCTGTATATGAAGATCTTGTCTCTGTATATGAAGATCTTGTCTCTGTATATGAAGATCTTGTCTCTGTATATGAATCACTTGTCTCTGTATATGAAGATCTTGTCTCTGTATATGAAGATCTTGTCTAGTCTGTATATGAAGATCTTGTCTCTGTATATGAAGATCTTGTCTCTGTATATGAAGATCTTGTCTCTGTATATGAAGATCTTGTCTCTGTATATGAAGATCTTGTCTCTGTATATGAAGATCTTGTCTCTGTATATGAAGATCTTGTCTCTGTATATGAAGATCTTGTCTAGCCTGTATATGAAGATCTTTTCTAGCCTGTATATGAAGATCTTGTCTAGCCTGTATATGAAGATCTTGTCTCTGTATATGAATATCTTGTCTCTGTATATGAAGATCTTGTCTCTGTATATGAAGATCTTGTCTCTGTATATGAAGATCTCGTCTCTGTATATGAAGATCTCGTCTCTGTATATGAAGATCTTGTCTCTGTATATGAAGATATTGTCTCTGTATATGAAGATCTTGTCTCTGTATATGAAGATCTTGTCTCTGTATATGAAGATCTTGTCTCTGTATATGAAGATCTTGTCTCTGTATATGAAGATCTTGTCTCTGTATAAGAAGATCTTGTCTCTGTATATGAAGATCTTGTCTCTGTATATGAAGATCTTGTCTCTGTATATGAAGATCTTGTCTCTGTATGTGAAGATCTTGTCTAGCCTGTATATGAAGATCTTGTCTCTGTATATGGAGATCTTCTCTAGCCTGTATATGAAGATCTTGTCTAGCCTGTATATGAAGATCTTGTCTCTGTATATGAAGATCTTGTCTAGCCTGTATATGAAGATCTTGTCTCTGTATATGAAGATCTTGTCTCTGTATATGAAGATCTTGTCTCTGTATATGAATATCTTGTCTCTGTATATGAAGATCTTGTCTCTGTATATGAAGATCTTGTCTCTGTATATGAATATCTTGTCTCTGTATATGAATATCTTGTCTCTGTATATGAAGATCTTGTCTAGCCTGTATATGAAGATCTTGTCTCTGTATATGAAGATCTTGTCTAGCCTGTTTATGAAGATCTTGTCTCTGTATATGAAGATCTTGTCTCTGTATATGAAGATCTTGGCTAGCCTGTATATGAAGATCTTGTCTAGCCTGTACATGAAGATCTTGTCTCTGTATATGAATATCTTGTCTCTGTATATGAAGATCTTGTCTAGCCTGTATATGAAGATCTTGTCTCTGTATATGAAGATCTTGTCTCTGTATATGAAGATCTTGTCTCTGTATATGAAGATCTTGTCTCTGTATATGAAGATCTTGTCCAGCCTGTATATGAAGATCTTGTCTCTGTATGTGAAGATTTAGTCTAGTTTGTATATGAAGATTTGTCTAGCCTGTATATGAAGATCTTGTCTCTGTATGTGAAGATCTTGTCTCTGTATATGAAGATCTTGTCTAGCCTGTATATGAAGATCTTGTCTAGCCTGTATATGAAGATCTTGTCTCTGTATATGAAGATCTTGTCTCTGTATATGAAGATCTTGTCTAGCCTGTATATGAAGATCTTGTCTCTGTATATGAAGATCTTGTCTCTGTATATGAAGATCTTGTCTAGCCTGTATCTGAAGATCTTGTCTAGCCTGTATATGAAGATCTTGTCTAGCCTGTATATGAAGATCTTGTCTCTGTATATGAAGATCTTGTCTCTGTATATGAAGATCTTGTCTCTGTATATGAAGATCTTGTCTCTGTATATGAAGATCTTGTCTAGCCTGTATATGAAGATCTTGTCTCTGTATATGAAGATCTTCTCTAGCCTGTATATGAAGATCTTGTCTAGCCTGTATATGAAGATCTTGTCTCTGTATATGAAGATCTTGTCTCTGTATATGAAGATCTTGTCTCTGTATATGAAGATCTTGTCTCTGTATATGAAGATCTTGTCTCTGTATATGAAGAACTTGTCTCTGTATATGAAGATCTTGTCTCTGTATATGAAGATCTTGTCTAGCCTGTATATGAAGATCTTTTCTAGCCTGTATATGAAGATCTTGTCTCTGTATATGAATATCTTGTCTCTGTATATGAAGATCTTGTCTAGCCTGTATATGAAGATCTTGTCTA
The DNA here is from genome assembly GCF_028476545.2 of Physella acuta. Lineage (NCBI taxonomy): Eukaryota > Metazoa > Mollusca > Gastropoda > Physidae > Physella > Physella acuta. The sequence goes on from NW_026733545.1 coordinate 84,487, forward strand.
GCCTGTATATGAAGATCTTGTCTCTGTATATGAAGATCTTGTCTCTGTATATGAAGATCTTGTCTCTGTATATGAAGATCTTGTCTCTGTATATGAAGATCTTGTCTCTGTATATGAAGATCTTGTCTAGTCTGTATATGAAGATCTTGTCTCTGTATATGAAGATCTTGTCTCTGTATATGAAGATCTTGTCTGTGTATATGAAGATCTTGTCTCTGTATATGAAGATCTTGTCTCTGTATATGAAGATCTTGTCTCTGTATATGAAGATCTTGTCTCTGTATATGAAGATCTTGTCTCTGTATGTGAAGATCTTGTCTAGCCTGTATATGAAGATCTTGTCTCTGTATATGAAGATCTTGTCTCTGTATGTGAAGATCTTGTCTAGCCTGTATATGAAGATCTTGTCTAGCCTGTATATGAAGATCTTGTCTAGCCTGTATATAAAGATCTTTTCTAGCCTGTATATGAAGATCTTGTCTAGCCTGTATATAAAGATCTTTTCTAGCCTGTATATGAAGATCTTTTCTGGCCTGTATATGAATATCTTGTCTAGCCTGTATATGAAGATCTTGTCTCTGTATATGAAGATCTTGTCTCTGTATATGAAGATCTTGTCTAGCCTGTATATGAAGATCTTGTCTCTGTATATGAAGATCTCGTCTCTGTATATGAAGATCTTGTCTCTGTATATGAAGATCTTGTCTCTGTATATGAAGATCTTGTCTAGCCTGTATATGAAGATCTTTTCTAGCCTGTATATGAAGATCTTGTCTCTGTATATGAATATCTTGTCTCTGTATATGAAGATCTTGTCTAGCCTGTATATGAAGATCTTGTCTAGCCTGTATATGAAGATCTTGTCTCTGTATATGAAGATCTTGTCTCTGTATGTGAAGATCTTGTCTAGCCTGTATATGAAGATCTTGTCTCTGTATATGAAGATCTTGTCTCTGTATATGAAGATCTTGTCTAGTCTGTATATGAAGATCTTGTCTCTGTATATGAAGATCTTGTCTCTGTATATGAAGATCTTGTCTCTGTATATGAAGATCTTGTCTCTGTATATGAAGATCTTGTCTAGCCTGTATATGAAGATCTTTTCTAGCCTGTATATGAAGATCTTGTCTCAGTATATGAATATCTTGTCTCTGTATATGAAGATCTTGTCTAGCCTGTATATGAAGATCTTGTCTCTGTATATGAAGATCTTGTCTCTGTATATGAAGATCTTGTCTCTGTATATGAAGATCTTGTCTCTGTATATGAAGATCTTGTCTCTGTATATGAAGATCTTGTCTAGTCTGTATATGAAGATCTTGTCTCTGTATATGAAGATCTTGTCTAGCCTGTATATGAAGATCTTTTCTAGCCTGTATATGAAGATCTTGTCTCTGTATATGAATATCTTGTCTCTGTATATGAAGATCTTGTCTAGCCTGTATATGAAGATCTTGTCTAGCCTGTATATGAAGATCTTGTCTCTGTATATGAAGATCTTGTCTCTGTATGTGAAGATCTTGTCTAGCCTGTATATGAAGATCTTGTCTCTGTATATGAAGATCTTGTCTCTGTATATGAAGATCTTGTCTAGTCTGTACATGAAGATCTTGTCTCTGTATATGAAGATCTTGTCTCTGTATATGAAGATCTTGTCTCTGTATATGAAGATCTTGTCTCTGTATATGAAGATCTTGTCTAGCCTGTATATGAAGATCTTTTCTAGCCTGTATATGAAGATCTTGTCTCAGTATATGAATATCTTGTCTCTGTATATGAAGATCTTGTCTAGCCTGTATATGAAGATCTTGTCTCTGTATATGAAGATCTTGTCTCTGTATATGAAGATCTTGTCTCTGTATATGAAGATCTTGTCTCTGTATATGAAGATCTTGTCTCTGTATATGAAGATCTTGTCTAGTCTGTATATGAAGATCTTGTCTCTGTATATGAAGATCTTGTCTCTGTATATGAAGATCTTGTCTGTGTGTATGAAGATCTTGTCTCTGTATATGAAGATCTTGTCTCTGTATATGAAGATCTTGTCTCTGTATATGAAGATCTTGTCTCTGTATATGAAGATCTTGTCTCTGTATGTGAAGATCTTGTCTAGCCTGTATATGAAGATCTTGTCTCTGTATATGAAGATCTTGTCTCTGTATGTGAAGATCTTGTCTAGCCTGTATATGAAGATCTTGTCTAGCCTGTATATGAAGATCTTGTCTAGCCTGTATATAAAGATCTTTTCTAGCCTGTATATGAAGATCTTGTCTAGCCTGTATATAAAGATCTTTTCTAGCCTGTATATGAAGATCTTTTCTGGCCTGTATATGAATATCTTGTCTAGCCTGTATATGAAGATCTTGTCTCTGTATATGAAGATCTTGTCTCTGTATATGAAGATCTTGTCTAGCCTGTATATGAAGATCTTTTCTAGCCTGTATATGAAGATCTTGTCTCTGTATATGAATATCTTGTCTCTGTATATGAAGATCTTGTCTAGCCTGTATATGAAGATCTTGTCTATCCTGTATATGAAGATCTTGTCTCTGTATATGAAGATCTTGTCTCTGAATGTGAAGATCTTGTCTCTGTATATGAAGATCTTGTCTCTGTATATGAAGATCTTGTCTCTGTATATGAAGATCTTGTCTAGTCTGTATATGAAGATCTTGTCTCTGTATATGAAGATCTTGTCTCTGTATATGAAGATCTTGTCTCTGTATATGAAGATCTTGTCTAGCCTGTATATGAAGATCTTTTCTAGCCTGTATATGAAGATCTTGTCTCAGTATATGAATATCTTGTCTCTGTATATGAAGATCTTGTCTAGCCTGTATATGAAGATCTTGTCTCTGTATATGAAGATCTTGTCTCTGTATATGAAGATCTTGTCTCTGTATATGAAGATCTTGTCTCTGTATATGAAGATCTTGTCTCTGTATATGAAGATCTTGTCTAGTCTGTATATGAAGATCTTGTCTCTGTATATGAAGATCTTGTCTCTGTATATGAAGATCTTGTCTGTGTATATGAAGATCTTGTCTCTGTATATGAAGATCTTGTCTCTGTATATGAAGATCTTGTCTCTGTATATGAAGATCTTGTCTCTGTATATGAAGATCTTGTCTCTGTATGTGAAGATCTTGTCTAGCCTGTATATGAAGATCTTGTCTCTGTATATGAAGATCTTGTCTCTGTATGTGAAGATCTTGTCTAGCCTGTATATGAAGATCTTGTCTAGCCTGTATATGAAGATCTTGTCTAGCCTGTATATAAAGATCTTTTCTAGCCTGTATATGAAGATCTTGTCTAGCCTGTATATAAAGATCTTTTCTAGCCTGTATATGAAGATCTTTTCTGGCCTGTATATGAATATCTTGTCTAGCCTGTATATGAAGATCTTGTCTCTGTATATGAAGATCTTGTCTCTGTATATGAAGATCTTGTCTAGCCTGTATATGAAGATCTTGTCTCTGTATATGAAGATCTCGTCTCTGTATATGAAGATCTTGTCTCTGTATATGAAGATCTTGTCTCTGTATATGAAGATCTTGTCTCTGTATATGAAGATCTTGTCTAGTCTGTATATGAAGATCTTGTCTCTGTATATGAAGATCTTGTCTCTGTATATGAAGATCTTGTCTGTGTATATGAAGATCTTGTCTCTGTATATGAAGATCTTGTCTCTGTATATGAAGATCTTGTCTCTGTATATGAAGATCTTGTCTCTGTATATGAAGATCTTGTCTCTGTATGTGAAGATCTTGTCTAGCCTGTATATGAAGATCTTGTCTCTGTATATGAAGATCTTGTCTCTGTATGTGAAGATCTTGTCTAGCCTGTATATGAAGATCTTGTCTAGCCTGTATATGAAGATCTTGTCTAGCCTGTATATAAAGATCTTTTCTAGCCTGTATATGAAGATCTTGTCTAGCCTGTATATAAAGATCTTTTCTAGCCTGTATATGAAGATCTTTTCTGGCCTGTATATGAATATCTTGTCTAGCCTGTATATGAAGATCTTGTCTCTGTATATGAAGATCTTGTCTCTGTATATGAAGATCTTGTCTCTGTATATGAAGATCTTGTCTAGCCTGTATATGAAGATCTTTTCTAGCCTGTATATGAAGATCTTGTCTCTGTATATGAATATCTTGTCTCTGTATATGAAGATCTTGTCTAGCCTGTATATGAAGATCTTGTCTAGCCTGTATATGAAGATCTTGTCTCTGTATATGAAGATCTTGTCTCTGAATGTGAAGATCTTGTCTCTGTATATGAAGATCTTGTCTCTGTATATGAATATCTTGTCTCTGTATATGAAGATCTTGTCTAGCCTGTATATGAAGATCTTGTCTAGCCTGTATATGAAGATCTTGTCTCTGTATATGAAGATCTTGTCTCTGTATATGAAGATCTTGTCTCTGTATATGAAGATCTTGTCTCTGTATATGAAGATCTTGTCTCTGTATATGAAGATCTTGTCTAGTCTGTATATGAAGATCTTGTCTCTGTATATGAAGATCTTGTCTCTGTATATGAAGATCTTGTCTGTGTATATGAAGATCTTGTCTCTGTATATGAAGATCTTGTCTCTGTATATGAAGATCTTGTCTCTGTATATGAAGATCTTGTCTCTGTATATGAAGATCTTGTCTCTGTATGTGAAGATCTTGTCTAGCCTGTATATGAAGATCTTGTCTCTGTATATGAAGATCTTGTCTAGCCTGTATATGAAGATCTTTTCTAGCCTGTATATGAAGATCTTGTCTCTGTATATGAATATCTTGTCTCTGTATATGAAGATCTTGTCTAGCCTGTATATGAAGATCTTGTCTATCCTGTATATGAAGATCTTGTCTCTGTATATGAAGATCTTGTCTCTGAATGTGAAGATCTTGTCTCTGTATATGAAGATCTTGTCTCTGTATATGAAGATCTTGTCTCTGTATATGAAGATCTTGTCTAGTCTGTATATGAAGATCTTGTCTCTGTATATGAAGATCTTGTCTCTGTATATGAAGATCTTGTCTCTGTATATGAAGATCTTGTCTAGCCTGTATATGAAGATCTTTTCTAGCCTGTATATGAAGATCTTGTCTCAGTATATGAATATCTTGTCTCTGTATATGAAGATCTTGTCTAGCCTGTATATGAAGATCTTGTCTCTGTATATGAAGATCTTGTCTCTGTATATGAAGATCTTGTCTCTGTATATGAAGATATTGTCTCTGTATATGAAGATCTTGTCTCTGTATATGAAGATCTTGTCTAGTCTGTATATGAAGATCTTGTCTCTGTATATGAAGATCTTGTCTCTGTATATGAAGATCTTGTCTGTGTATATGAAGATCTTGTCTCTGTATATGAAGATCTTGTCTCTGTATATGAAGATCTTGTCTCTGTATATGAAGATCTTGTCTCTGTATATGAAGATCTTGTCTCTGTATGTGAAGATCTTGTCTAGCCTGTATATGAAGATCTTGTCTCTGTATATGAAGATCTTGTCTCTGTATATGAAGATCTTGTCTAGCCTGTATATGAAGATCTTGTCTCTGTATATGAAGATCTCGTCTCTGTATATGAAGATCTTGTCTCTGTATATGAAGATCTTGTCTCTGTATATGAAGATCTTGTCTAGCCTGTATATGAAGATCTTTTCTAGCCTGTATATGAAGATCTTGTCTCTGTATATGAATATCTTGTCTCTGTATATGAAGATCTTGTCTAGCCTGTATATGAAGATCTTGTCTAGCCTGTATATGAAGATCTTGTCTCTGTATATGAAGATCTTGTCTCTGAATGTGAAGATCTTGTCTCTGTATATGAAGATCTTGTCTCTGTATATGAATATCTTGTCTCTGTATATGAAGATCTTGTCTAGCCTGTATATGAAGATCTTGTCTAGCCTGTATATGAAGATCTTGTCTCTGTATATGAAGATCTTGTCTCTGTATATGAAGATCTTGTCTCTGTATATGAAGATCTTGTCTCTGTATATGAAGATCTTGTCTCTGTATATGAAGATCTTGTCTAGTCTGTATATGAAGATCTTGTCTCTGTATATGAAGATCTTGTCTCTGTATATGAAGATCTTGTCTGTGTATATGAAGATCTTGTCTCTGTATATGAAGATCTTGTCTCTGTATATGAAGATCTTGTCTCTGTATATGAAGATCTTGTCTCTGTATATGAAGATCTTGTCTCTGTATGTGAAGATCTTGTCTAGCCTGTATATGAAGATCTTGTCTCTGTATATGAAGATCTTGTCTCTGTATGTGAAGATCTTGTCTAGCCTGTATATGAAGATCTTGTCTAGCCTGTATATGAAGATCTTGTCTAGCCTGTATATGAAGATCTTGTCTCTGTATATGAAGATCTTGTCTCTGTATATGAAGATCTTGTCTCTGTATATGAAGATCTTGTCTAGCCTGTATATGAAGATCTTGTCTCTGTATATGAAGATCTTGTCTCTGTATATGAAGATCTTGTCTAGCCTGTATCTGAAGATCTTGTCTAGCCTGTATATGAAGATCTTGTCTAGCCTGTATATGAAGATCTTGTCTCTGTATATGAAGATCTTGTCTCTGTATATGAAGATCTTGTCTCTGTATATGAAGATCTTGTCTCTGTATATGAAGATCTTGTCTAGCCTGTATATGAAGATCTTGTCTCTGTATATGAAGATCTTCTCTAGCCTGTATATGAAGATCTTGTCTAGCCTGTATATGAAGATCTTGTCTCTGTATATGAAGATCTTGTCTCTGTATATGAAGATCTTGTCTCTGTATATGAAGATCTTGTCTCTGTATATGAAGATCTTGTCTCTGTATATGAAGAACTTGTCTCTGTATATGAAGATCTTGTCTCTGTATATGAAGATCTTGTCTAGCCTGTATATGAAGATCTTTTCTAGCCTGTATATGAAGATCTTGTCTCTGTATATGAATATCTTGTCTCTGTATATGAAGATCTTGTCTAGCCTGTATATGAAGATCTTGTCTAGCCTGTATATGAAGATCTTGTCTCTGTATATGAAGATCTTGTCTCTGTATATGAAGATCTTGTCTCTGTATATGAAGATCTTGTCTCTGTATATGAAGATCTTGTCTCTGTATATGAAGATCTTGTCTAGTCTGTATATGAAGATCTTGTCTCTGTATATGAAGATCTTGTCTCTGTATATGAAGATCTTGTCTGTGTATATGAAGATCTTGTCTCTGTATATGAAGATCTTGTCTCTGTATATGAAGATCTTGTCTCTGTATATGAAGATCTTGTCTCTGTATATGAAGATCTTGTCTCTGTATGTGAAGATCTTGTCTAGCCTGTATATGAAGATCTTGTCTCTGTATATGAAGATCTTGTCTCTGTATGTGAAGATCTTGTCTAGCCTGTATATGAAGATCTTGTCTAGCCTGTATATGAAGATCTTGTCTAGCCTGTATATAAAGATCTTTTCTAGCCTGTATATGAAGATCTTGTCTAGCCTGTATATAAAGATCTTTTCTAGCCTGTATATGAAGATCTTTTCTGGCCTGTATATGAATATCTTGTCTAGCCTGTATATGAAGATCTTGTCTCTGTATATGAAGATCTTGTCTCTGTATATGAAGATCTTGTCTAGCCTGTATATGAAGATCTTGTCTCTGTATATGAAGATCTCGTCTCTGTATATGAAGATCTTGTCTCTGTATATGAAGATCTTGTCTCTGTATATGAAGATCTTGTCTAGCCTGTATATGAAGATCTTTTCTAGCCTGTATATGAAGATCTTGTCTCTGTATATGAATATCTTGTCTCTGTATATGAAGATCTTGTCTAGCCTGTATATGAAGATCTTGTCTAGCCTGTATATGAAGATCTTGTCTCTGTATATGAAGATCTTGTCTCTGTATGTGAAGATCTTGTCTAGCCTGTATATGAAGATCTTGTCTCTGTATATGAAGATCTTGTCTCTGTATATGAAGATCTTGTCTAGTCTGTATATGAAGATCTTGTCTCTGTATATGAAGATCTTGTCTCTGTATATGAAGATCTTGTCTCTGTATATGAAGATCTTGTCTCTGTATATGAAGATCTTGTCTAGCCTGTATATGAAGATCTTTTCTAGCCTGTATATGAAGATCTTGTCTCAGTATATGAATATCTTGTCTCTGTATATGAAGATCTTGTCTAGCCTGTATATGAAGATCTTGTCTCTGTATATGAAGATCTTGTCTCTGTATATGAAGATCTTGTCTCTGTATATGAAGATCTTGTCTCTGTATATGAAGATCTTGTCTCTGTATATGAAGATCTTGTCTAGTTATATGAAGATCTTGTCTAGTCTGTATATGAAGATCTTGTCTCTGTATATGAAGATCTTGTCTAGCCTGTATATGAAGATCTTTTCTAGCCTGTATATGAAGATCTTGTCTCTGTATATGAATATCTTGTCTCTGTATATGAAGATCTTGTCTAGCCTGTATATGAAGATCTTGTCTAGCCTGTATATGAAGATCTTGTCTCTGTATATGAAGATCTTGTCTCTGTATGTGAAGATCTTGTCTAGCCTGTATATGAAGATCTTGTCTCTGTATATGAAGATCTTGTCTCTGTATATGAAGATCTTGTCTAGTCTGTACATGAAGATCTTGTCTCTGTATATGAAGATCTTGTCTCTGTATATGAAGATCTTGTCTCTGTATATGAAGATCTTGTCTCTGTATATGAAGATCTTGTCTCTGTATATGAAGATCTTGTCTAGCCTGTATATGAAGATCTTTTCTAGCCTGTATATGAAGATCTTGTCTCAGTATATGAATATCTTGTCTCTGTATATGAAGATCTTGTCTAGCCTGTATATGAAGATCTTGTCTCTGTATATGAAGATCTTGTCTCTGTATATGAAGATCTTGTCTCTGTATATGAAGATCTTGTCTCTGTATATGAAGATCTTGTCTCTGTATATGAAGATCTTGTCTAGTCTGTATATGAAGATCTTGTCTCTGTATATGAAGATCTTGTCTCTGTATATGAAGATCTTGTCTGTGTGTATGAAGATCTTGTCTCTGTATATGAAGATCTTGTCTCTGTATATGAAGATCTTGTCTCTGTATATGAAGATCTTGTCTCTGTATATGAAGATCTTGTCTCTGTATGTGAAGATCTTGTCTAGCCTGTATATGAAGATCTTGTCTCTGTATATGAAGATCTTGTCTCTGTATGTGAAGATCTTGTCTAGCCTGTATATGAAGATCTTGTCTAGCCTGTATATGAAGATCTTGTCTAGCCTGTATATAAAGATCTTTTCTAGCCTGTATATGAAGATCTTGTCTAGCCTGTATATAAAGATCTTTTCTAGCCTGTATATGAAGATCTTTTCTGGCCTGTATATGAATATCTTGTCTAGCCTGTATATGAAGATCTTGTCTCTGTATATGAAGATCTTGTCTCTGTATATGAAGATCTTGTCTAGCCTGTATATGAAGATCTTTTCTAGCCTGTATATGAAGATCTTGTCTCTGTATATGAATATCTTGTCTCTGTATATGAAGATCTTGTCTAGCCTGTATATGAAGATCTTGTCTATCCTGTATATGAAGATCTTGTCTCTGTATATGAAGATCTTGTCTCTGAATGTGAAGATCTTGTCTCTGTATATGAAGATCTTGTCTCTGTATATGAAGATCTTGTCTAGTCTGTATATGAAGATCTTGTCTCTGTATATGAAGATCTTGTCTCTGTATATGAAGATCTTGTCTCTGTATATGAAGATCTTGTCTAGCCTGTATATGAAGATCTTTTCTAGCCTGTATATGAAGATCTTGTCTCAGTATATGAATATCTTGTCTCTGTATATGAAGATCTTGTCTAGCCTGTATATGAAGATCTTGTCTCTGTATATGAAGATCTTGTCTCTGTATATGAAGATCTTGTCTCTGTATATGAAGATCTTGTCTCTGTATATGAAGATCTTGTCTCTGTATATGAAGATCTTGTCTAGTCTGTATATGAAGATCTTGTCTCTGTATATGAAGATCTTGTCTCTGTATATGAAGATCTTGTCTGTGTATATGAAGATCTTGTCTCTGTATATGAAGATCTTGTCTCTGTATATGAAGATCTTGTCTCTGTATATGAAGATCTTGTCTCTGTATATGAAGATCTTGTCTCTGTATGTGAAGATCTTGTCTAGCCTGTATATGAAGATCTTGTCTCTGTATATGAAGATCTTGTCTCTGTATGTGAAGATCTTGTCTAGCCTGTATATGAAGATCTTGTCTAGCCTGTATATGAAGATCTTGTCTAGCCTGTATATAAAGATCTTTTCTAGCCTGTATATGAAGATCTTGTCTAGCCTGTATATAAAGATCTTTTCTAGCCTGTATATGAAGATCTTTTCTGGCCTGTATATGAATATCTTGTCTAGCCTGTATATGAAGATCTTGTCTCTGTATATGAAGATCTTGTCTCTGTATATGAAGATCTTGTCTAGCCTGTATATGAAGATCTTGTCTCTGTATATGAAGATCTCGTCTCTGTATATGAAGATCTTGTCTCTGTATATGAAGATCTTGTCTCTGTATATGAAGATCTTGTCTCTGTATATTATGAAGATCTTGTCTCTGTATATGAAGATCTTGTCTCTGTATATGAAGATCTTGTCTGTGTATATGAAGATCTTGTCTCTGTATATGAAGATCTTGTCTCTGTATATGAAGATCTTGTCTCTGTATATGAAGATCTTGTCTCTGTATATGAAGATCTTGTCTCTGTATGTGAAGATCTTGTCTAGCCTGTATATGAAGATCTTGTCTCTGTATATGAAGATCTTGTCTCTGTATGTGAAGATCTTGTCTAGCCTGTATATGAAGATCTTGTCTAGCCTGTATATGAAGATCTTGTCTAGCCTGTATATAAAGATCTTTTCTAGCCTGTATATGAAGATCTTGTCTAGCCTGTATATAAAGATCTTTTCTAGCCTGTATATGAAGATCTTTTCTGGCCTGTATATGAATATCTTGTCTAGCCTGTATATGAAGATCTTGTCTCTGTATATGAAGATCTTGTCTCTGTATATGAAGATCTTGTCTCTGTATATGAAGATCTTGTCTAGCCTGTATATGAAGATCTTTTCTAGCCTGTATATGAAGATCTTGTCTCTGTATATGAATATCTTGTCTCTGTATATGAAGATCTTGTCTAGCCTGTATATGAAGATCTTGTCTAGCCTGTATATGAAGATCTTGTCTCTGTATATGAAGATCTTGTCTCTGAATGTGAAGATCTTGTCTCTGTATATGAAGATCTTGTCTCTGTATATGAATATCTTGTCTCTGTATATGAAGATCTTGTCTAGCCTGTATATGAAGATCTTGTCTAGCCTGTATATGAAGATCTTGTCTCTGTATATGAAGATCTTGTCTCTGTATATGAAGATCTTGTCTCTGTATATGAAGATCTTGTCTCTGTATATGAAGATCTTGTCTCTGTATATGAAGATCTTGTCTAGTCTGTATATGAAGATCTTGTCTCTGTATATGAAGATCTTGTCTCTGTATATGAAGATCTTGTCTGTGTATATGAAGATCTTGTCTCTGTATATGAAGATCTTGTCTCTGTATATGAAGATCTTGTCTCTGTATATGAAGATCTTGTCTCTGTATATGAAGATCTTGTCTCTGTATGTGAAGATCTTGTCTAGCCTGTATATGAAGATCTTGTCTCTGTATATGAAGATCTTGTCTAGCCTGTATATGAAGATCTTTTCTAGCCTGTATATGAAGATCTTGTCTCTGTATATGAATATCTTGTCTCTGTATATGAAGATCTTGTCTAGCCTGTATATGAAGATCTTGTCTCTGTATATGAAGATCTTGTCTCTGTATATGAAGATCTTGTCTCTGAATGTGAAGATCTTGTCTCTGTATATGAAGATCTTGTCTCTGTATATGAAGATCTTGTCTCTGTATATGAAGATCTTGTCTAGTCTGTATATGAAGATCTTGTCTCTGTATATGAAGATCTTGTCTCTGTATATGAAGATCTTGTCTCTGTATATGAAGATCTTGTCTAGCCTGTATATGAAGATCTTTTCTAGCCTGTATATGAAGATCTTGTCTCAGTATATGAATATCTTGTCTCTGTATATGAAGATCTTGTCTAGCCTGTATATGAAGATCTTGTCTCTGTATATGAAGATCTTGTCTCTGTATATGAAGATCTTGTCTCTGTATATGAAGATATTGTCTCTGTATATGAAGATCTTGTCTCTGTATATGAAGATCTTGTCTAGTCTGTATATGAAGATCTTGTCTCTGTATATGAAGATCTTGTCTCTGTATATGAAGATCTTGTCTGTGTATATGAAGATCTTGTCTCTGTATATGAAGATCTTGTCTCTGTATATGAAGATCTTGTCTCTGTATATGAAGATCTTGTCTCTGTATATGAAGATCTTGTCTCTGTATGTGAAGATCTTGTCTAGCCTGTATATGAAGATCTTGTCTCTGTATATGAAGATCTTGTCTCTGTATGTGAAGATCTTGTCTAGCCTGTATATGAAGATCTTGTCTAGCCTGTATATGAAGATCTTGTCTAGCCTGTATATAAAGATCTTTTCTAGCCTGTATATGAAGATCTTGTCTAGCCTGTATATAAAGATCTTTTCTAGCCTGTATATGAAGATCTTTTCTGGCCTGTATATGAATATCTTGTCTAGCCTGTATATGAAGATCTTGTCTCTGTATATGAAGATCTTGTCTCTGTATATGAAGATCTTGTCTAGCCTGTATATGAAGATCTTGTCTCTGTATATGAAGATCTCGTCTCTGTATATGAAGATCTTGTCTCTGTATATGAAGATCTTGTCTCTGTATATGAAGATCTTGTCTAGCCTGTATATGAAGATCTTTTCTAGCCTGTATATGAAGATCTTGTCTCTGTATATGAATATCTTGTCTCTGTATATGAAGATCTTGTCTAGCCTGTATATGAAGATCTTGTCTAGCCTGTATATGAAGATCTTGTCTCTGTATATGAAGATCTTGTCTCTGAATGTGAAGATCTTGTCTCTGTATATGAAGATCTTGTCTCTGTATATGAATATCTTGTCTCTGTATATGAAGATCTTGTCTAGCCTGTATATGAAGATCTTGTCTAGCCTGTATATGAAGATCTTGTCTCTGTATATGAAGATCTTGTCTCTGTATATGAAGATCTTGTCTCTGTATATGAAGATCTTGTCTCTGTATATGAAGATCTTGTCTCTGTATATGAAGATCTTGTCTAGTCTGTATATGAAGATCTTGTCTCTGTATATGAAGATCTTGTCTCTGTATATGAAGATCTTGTCTGTGTATATGAAGATCTTGTCTCTGTATATGAAGATCTTGTCTCTGTATATGAAGATCTTGTCTCTGTATATGAAGATCTTGTCTCTGTATATGAAGATCTTGTCTCTGTATGTGAAGATCTTGTCTAGCCTGTATATGAAGATCTTGTCTCTGTATATGAAGATCTTGTCTCTGTATGTGAAGATCTTGTCTAGCCTGTATATGAAGATCTTGTCTAGCCTGTATATGAAGATCTTGTCTAGCCTGTATATAAAGATCTTTTCTAGCCTGTATATGAAGATCTTGTCTAGCCTGTATATAAAGATCTTTTCTAGCCTGTATATGAAGATCTTTTCTGGCCTGTATATGAATATCTTGTCTAGCCTGTATATGAAGATCTTGTCTCTGTATATGAAGATCTTGTCTCTGTATATGAAGATCTTGTCTAGCCTGTATATGAAGATCTTGTCTCTGTATATGAAGATCTCGTCTCTGTATATGAAGATCTTGTCTCTGTATATGAAGATCTTGTCTCTGTATATGAAGATCTTGTCTAGCCTGTATATGAAGATCTTTTCTAGCCTGTATATGAAGATCTTGTCTCTGTATATGAATATCTTGTCTCTGTATATGAAGATCTTGTCTAGCCTGTATATGAAGATCTTGTCTAGCCTGTATATGAAGATCTTGTCTCTGTATATGAAGATCTTGTCTCTGTATGTGAAGATCTTGTCTAGCCTGTATATGAAGATCTTGTCTCTGTATATGAAGATCTTGTCTCTGTATATGAAGATCTTGTCTAGTCTGTATATGAAGATCTTGTCTCTGTATATGAAGATCTTGTCTCTGTATATGAAGATCTTGTCTCTGTATATGAAGATCTTGTCTAGCCTGTATATGAAGATCTTTTCTAGCCTGTATATGAAGATCTTGTCTCAGTATATGAATATCTTGTCTCTGTATATGAAGATCTTGTCTAGCCTGTATATGAATATCTTGTCTCTGTATATGAAGATCTTGTCTCTGTATATGAAGATCTTGTCTCTGTATATGAAGATCTTGTCTCTGTATATGAAGATCTTGTCTCTGTATATGAAGATCTTGTCTAGTCTGTATATGAATATCTTGTCTCTGTATATGAAGATCTTGTCTAGCCTGTATATGAAGATCTTTTCTAGCCTGTATATGAAAATCTTGTCTCTGTATATGAATATCTTGTCTCTGTATATGAAGATCTTGTCTAGCCTGTATATGAAGATCTTGTCTAGCCTGTATATGAAGATCTTGTCTCTGTATATGAAGATCTTGTCTCTGTATGTGAAGATCTTGTCTAGCCTGTATATGAAGATCTTGTCTCTGTATATGAAGATCTTTACTCTGTATATGAAGATCTTGTCTAGTCTGTATATGAAGATCTTGTCTCTGTATATGAAGATCTTGTCTCTGTATATGAAGATCTTGTCTCTGTATATGAAGATCTTGTCTCTGTATATGAAGATCTTGTCTAGCCTGTATATGAAGATCTTTTCTAGCCTGTATATGAAGATCTTGTCTCAGTATATGAATATCTTGTCTCTGTATATGAAGATCTTGTCTAGCCTGTATATGAAGATCTTGTCTCTGTATATGAAGATCTTGTCTCTGTATATGAAGATCTTGTCTCTGTATATGAAGATCTTGTCTCTGTATATGAAGATCTTGTCTCTGTATATGAAGATCTTGTCTAGTCTGTATATGAAGATCTTGTCTCTGTATATGAAGATCTTGTCTCTGTATATGAAGATCTTGTCTGTGTATATGAAGATCTTGTCTCTGTATATGAAGATCTTGTCTCTGTATATGAAGATCTTGTCTCTGTATATGAAGATCTTGTCTCTGTATATGAAGATCTTGTCTCTGTATGTGAAGATCTTGTCTAGCCTGTATATGAAGATCTTGTCTCTGTATATGAAGATCTTGTCTCTGTATGTGAAGATCTTGTCTAGCCTGTATATGAAGATCTTGTCTAGCCTGTATATGAAGATCTTGTCTAGCCTGTATATAAAGATCTTTTCTAGCCTGTATATGAAGATCTTGTCTAGCCTGTATATAAAGATCTTTTCTAGCCTGTATATGAAGATCTTTTCTGGCCTGTATATGAATATCTTGTCTAGCCTGTATATGAAGATCTTGTCTCTGTATATGAAGATCTTGTCTCTGTATATGAAGATCTTGTCTAGCCTGTATATGAAGATCTTGTCTCTGTATATGAAGATCTCGTCTCTGTATATGAAGATCTTGTCTCTGTATATGAAGATCTTGTCTCTGTATATGAAGATCTTGTCTAGCCTGTATATGAAGATCTTTTCTAGCCTGTATATGAAGATCTTGTCTCTGTATATGAATATCTTGTCTCTGTATATGAAGATCTTGTCTAGCCTGTATATGAAGATCTTGTCTAGCCTGTATATGAAGATCTTGTCTCTGTATATGAAGATCTTGTCTCTGAGTGTGAAGATCTTGTCTCTGTATATGAAGATCTTGTCTCTGTATATGAAGATCTTGTCTCTGTATATGAAGATCTTGTCTAGTCTGTATATGAAGATCTTGTCTCTGTATATGAAGATCTTGTCTCTGTATATGAAGATCTTGTCTCTGTATATGAAGATCTTGTCTCTGTATATGAAGATCTTGTCTCTGTATATGAAGATCTTGTCTCTGTATATGAAGATCTTGTCTCTGTATATGAAGATCTTGTCTCTGTATATGAAGATCTTGTCTCTGTATGTGAAGATCTTGTCTAGCCTGTATATGAAGATCTTGTCTCTGTATATGAAGATCTTGTCTCTGTATGTGAAGATTTTGTCTAGCATGTATATGAAGATCTTGTCTAGCCTGTATATGAAGATCTTGTCTAGCCTGTATATAAAGATCTTTTCTAGCCTGTATATGAAGATCTTGTCTAGCCTGTATATGAATATCTTGTCTAGCCTGTATATGAAGATCTTGTCTCTGTATATGAAGATCTTGTCTCTGTGTATGAAGATCTTGTCTAGCCTGTATATGAAGATCTTTTCTAGCCTGTATATGAAGATCTTGTCTCTGTATATGAATATCTTGTCTCTGTATATGAAGATCTTGTCTAGCCTGTATATGAAGATCTTGTCTAGCCTGTATATGAAGATCTTGTCTCTGTATATGAAGATCTTGTCTCTGTATATGAAGATCTTGTCTCTGTATATGAAGATCTTGTCTCTGTATATGAAGATCTTGTCTCTGTATATGAAGATCTTGTCTAGTCTGTATATGAAGATCTTGTCTCTGTATATGAAGATCTTGTCTCTGTATATGAAGATCTTGTCTGTGTATATGAAGATCTTGTCTCTGTATATGAAGATCTTGTCTCTGTATATGAAGATCTTGTCTCTGTATATGAAGATCTTGTCTCTGTATATGAAGATCTTGTCTCTGTATGTGAAGATCTTGTCTAGCCTGTATATGAAGATCTTGTCTCTGTATATGAAGATCTTGTCTCTGTATGTGAAGATCTTGTCTAGCCTGTATATGAAGATCTTGTCTAGCCTGTATATGAAGATCTTGTCTAGCCTGTATATAAAGATCTTTTCTAGCCTGTATATGAAGATCTTGTCTAGCCTGTATATAAAGATCTTTTCTAGCCTGTATATGAAGATCTTTTCTGGCCTGTATATGAATATCTTGTCTAGCCTGTATATGAAGATCTTGTCTCTGTATATGAAGATCTTGTCTCTGTATATGAAGATCTTGTCTAGCCTGTATATGAAGATCTTGTCTCTGTATATGAAGATCTCGTCTCTGTATATGAAGATCTTGTCTCTGTATATGAAGATCTTGTCTCTGTATATGAAGATCTTGTCTAGCCTGTATATGAAGATCTTTTCTAGCCTGTATATGAAGATCTTGTCTCTGTATATGAATATCTTGTCTCTGTATATGAAGATCTTGTCTAGCCTGTATATGAAGATCTTGTCTAGCCTGTATATGAAGATCTTGTCTCTGTATATGAAGATCTTGTCTCTGTATGTGAAGATCTTGTCTAGCCTGTATATGAAGATCTTGTCTCTGTATATGAAGATCTTGTCTCTGTATATGAAGATCTTGTCTAGTCTGTATATGAAGATCTTGTCTCTGTATATGAAGATCTTGTCTCTGTATATGAAGATCTTGTCTAGCCTGTATATGAAGATCTTGTCTAGCCTGTATATGAAGATCTTGTCTCTGTATATGAAGATCTTGTCTCTGTATATGAAGATCTTGTCTCTGTATATGAAGATCTTGTCTCTGTATATGAAGATCTTGTCTCTGTATATGAAGATCTTGTCTCTGTATATGAAGATCTTGTCTAGTCTGTATATGAAGATCTTGTCTCTGTATATGAAGATCTTGTCTCTGTATATGAAGATCTTGTCTAGTCTGTATATGAAGATCTTGTCTCTGTATATGAAGATCTTGTCTCTGTATATGAAGATCTTGTCTAGTCTGTATATGAAGATCTTGTCTCTGTATATGAAGATCTTGTCTCTGTATATGAAGATCTTGTCTGTGTATATGAAGATCTTGTCTCTGTATATGAAAATCTTGTCTCTGTATATGAAGATCTTGTCTCTGTATATGAAGATCTTGTCTCTGTATATGAAGATCTTGTCTCTGTATGTGAAGATCTTGTCTAGCCTGTATATGAAGATCTTGTCTCTGTATATGAAGATCTTGTCTCTGTATGTGAAGATCTTGTCTAGCCTGTATATGAAGATCTTGTCTAGCCTGTATATGAAGATCTTGTCTAGCCTGTATATAAAGATCTTTTCTAGCCTGTATATGAAGATCTTGTCTAGCCTGTATATAAAGATCTTTTCTAGCCTGTATATGAAGATCTTTTCTGGCCTGTTTATGAATATCTTGTCTAGCCTGTATATGAAGATCTTGTCTCTGTATATGAAGATCTTGTCTCTGTATATGAAGATCTTGTCTAGCCTGTATATGAAGATCTTGTCTCTGTATATGAAGATCTCGTCTCTGTATATGAAGATCTTGTCTCTGTATATGAAGATCTTGTCTCTGTATATGAAGATCTTGTCTAGCCTGTATATGAAGATCTTTTCTAGCCTGTATGTGAAGATCTTGTCTCTGTATATGAATATCTTGTCTCTGTATATGAAGATCTTGTCTAGCCTGTATATGAAGATCTTGTCTAGCCTGTATATGAAGATCTTGTCTCTGTATATGAAGATCTTGTCTCTGAATGTGAAGATCTTGTCTCTGTATATGAAGATCTTGTCTCTGTATATGAAGATCTTGTCTCTGTATATGAAGATCTTGTCTAGTCTGTATATGAAGATCTTGTCTCTGTATATGAAGATCTTGTCTCTGTATATGAAGATCTTGTCTCTGTATATGAAGATCTTGTCTCTGTATATGAAGATCTTGTCTCTGTATATGAAGATCTTGTCTCTGTATATGAAGATCTTGTCTCTGTATATGAAGATCTTGTCTCTGTATATGAAGATCTTGTCTCTGTATGTGAAGATCTTGTCTAGCCTGTATATGAAGATCTTGTCTCTGTATATGAAGATCTTGTCTCTGTATGTGAAGATTTTGTCTAGCATGTATATGAAGATCTTGTCTAGCCTGTATATGAAGATCTTGTCTAGCCTGTATATAAAGATCTTTTCTAGCCTGTATATGAAGATCTTGTCTAGCCTGTATATAAAGATCTTTTCTAGCCTGTATATGAAGATCTTTTCTGGCCTGTATATGAATATCTTGTCTAGCCTGTATATGAAGATCTTGTCTCTGTATATGAAGATCTTGTCTCTGTGTATGAAGATCTTGTCTAGCCTGTATATGAAGATCTTGTCTCTGTATATGAAGATCTTGTCTCTGTATATGAAGATCTTGTCTCTGTATATGAAGATCTTGTCTAGCCTGTATATGAAGATCTTGTCTCTGTATATGAAGATCTTGTCTCTGTATATGAAGATCTTGTCTAGCCTGTATATGAAGATCTTGTCTCTGTATATGAAGATCTTGTCTCTGTATATGAAGATCTTGTCTCTGTATATGAAGATCTTGTCTCTGTATATGAAGATCTTGTCTAGCCTGTATATGAAGATCTTGTCTCTGTATATGAAGATCTTGTCTCTGTATATGAAGATCTTGTCTAGCCTGTATATGAAGATCTTGTCTCTGTATATGAAGATCTTGTCTCTGTATATGAAGATCTTGTCTCTGTATATGAAGATCTTGTCTCTGTATATGAAGATCTTGTCTCTGTATATGAAGATCTTGTCTAGCCTGTATTTGAAGATCTTTTCTAGCCTGTATATGAAGATATTGTCTCTGTATATGAAGATCTTGTCTAGTCTGTATATGAAGATCTTGTCTCTGTATATGAAGATCTTGTCTCTGTATATGAAGATCTTGTCTCTGTATATGAAGATCTTGTCTAGCCTGTATATGAAGATCTTGTCTCTGTATATGAAGATCTTGTCTCTGTATATGAAGATCTTGTCTCTGTATATGAAGATCTTGTCTCTGTATATGAAGATCTTGTCTCTGTATGTGAAGATCTTGTCTAGCCTGTATATGAAGATCTTGTCTCTGTATATGAAGATCTTGTCTCTGTATGTGAAGATCTTGTCTAGCCTGTATATGAAGATCTTGTCTAGCCTGTATATGAAGATCTTGTCTAGCCTGTATATAAAGATCTTTTCTAGCCTGTATATGAAGATCTTGTCTAGCCTGTATATAAAGATCTTTTCTAGCCTGTATATGAAGATCTTTTCTGGCCTGTATATGAATATCTTGTCTAGCCTGTATATGAAGATCTTGTCTCTGTATATGAAGATCTTGTCTCTGTATATGAAGATTTTGTCTAGCCTGTATATGAAGATCTTGTCTCTGTATATGAAGATCTTGTCTCTGTATATGAAGATCTTGTCTCTGTATATGAAGATCTTGTCTCTGTATATGAAGATCTTGTCTCTGTATATGAAGATCTTGTCTCTGTATATGAAGATCTCGTCTCTGTATATGAAGATCTTGTCTCTGTATATGAAGATCTTGTCTCTGTATATGAAGATCTTGTCTCTGTATATGAAGATCTTGTCTCTGTATATGAAGATCTTGTCTCTGTATATGAAGATCTTGTCTCTGTATAAGAAGATCTTGTCTCTGTATATGAAGATCTTGTCTCTGTATATGAAGATCTTGTCTCTGTATATGAAGATCTTCTCTAGCCTGTATATGAAGATCTTGTCTAGCCTGTATATGAAGATCTTGTCTCTGTATATGAAGATCTTTTCTAGCCTGTATATGAAGATCTTGTCTCTGTATATGAAGATCTTGTCTCTGTATATGAAGATCTTGTCTAGCCTGTATATGAAGATCTTGTCTCTGTATATGAAGATCTTGTCTCTGTATATGAAGATCTTGTCTCTGTATATGAATATCTTGTCTCTGTATATGAATATCTTGTCTCTGTATATGAAGATCTTGTCTAGCCTGTATATGAAGATCTTGTCTCTGTATATGAAGATCTTGTCTAGCCTGTTTATGAAGATCTTGTCTCTGTATATGAAGATCTTGTCTCTGTATATGAAGATCTTGTCTAGCCTGTATATGAAGATCTTGTCTAGCCTGTATATGAAGATCTTGTCTCTGTATATGAAGATCTTGTCTAGCCTGTATATGAAGATCTTGTCTAGCCTGTATATGAAGATCTTGTCTCTGTATATGAAGATCTTGTCTCTGTATATGAAGATCTTGTCTCTGTATATGAAGATCTTGTCTCTGTATATGAAGATCTTGTCCAGCCTGTATATGAAGATCTTGTCTCTGTATGTGAAGATTTAGTCTAGTTTGTATATGAAGATTTGTCTAGCCTGTATATGAAGATCTTGTCTCTGTATGTGAAGATCTTGTCTCTGTATATGAAGATCTTGTCTCTGTATATGAAGATCTTGTCTAGCCTGTATATGAAGATCTTGTCTCTGTATATGAAGATCTTGTCTCTGTATATGAAGATCTTGTCTAGCCTGTATCTGAAGATCTTGTCTCTGTATATGAAGATCTTGTCTCTGTATATGAAGATCTTGTCTAGCCTGTATATGAAGATCTTGTCTAGCCTGTATATGAAGATCTTGTCTCTGTATATGAAGATCTTGTCTCTGTATATGAAGATCTTGTCTCTGTATATGAAGATCTTGTCTCTGTATATGAAGATCTTGTCTAGCCTGTATATGAAGATCTTGTCTCTGTATATGAAGATCTTGTCTCTGTATATGAAGATCTTGTCTAGCCTGTATATGAAGATCTTGTCTAGCCTGTATATGAAGATCTTGTCTCTGTATATGAAGATCTTGTCTCTGTATATGAAGATCTTGTCTCTGTATATGAAGACCTTGTCTCTGTATATGAAGATCTTGTCTCTGTATATGAAGATCTTGTCTCTGTATATGAAGATCTTGTCTAGCCTGTATATGAAGATCTTGTCTAGCCTGTATATGAAGATCTTGTCTCTGTATATGAATATCTTGTCTCTGTATATGAAGATCTTGTCTAGCCTGTATATGAAGATCTTGTCTCTGTATATGAAGATCTTGTCTATGTATATGAAGATCTTGTCTCTGTATATGAAGATCTTGTCTCTGTATATGAAGATCTTGTCTCTGTATATGAAGATCTTGTCTAGTCTGTATATGAAGATCTTGTCTCTGTATATGAAGATCTTGTCTCTGTATATGAAGATCTTGTCTCTGTATATGAAGATCTTGTCTCTGTATATGAAGATCTTGTCTCTGTATATGAATATCTTGTCTCTGTATATGAAGATCTTGTCTCTGTATGTGAAGATCTTGTCTCTGTATATGAAGATCTTGTCTCTGTATGTGAAGATCTTGTCTAGCCTGTATATGAAGATCTTGTCTCTGTATATGAAGATCTTGTCTCTGTATGTGAAGATCTTGTCTAGCCTGTATATGAAGATCTTGTCTAGCCTGTATATGAAGATCTTGTCTAGCCTGTATATAAAGATCTTTTCTAGCCTGTATATGAAGATCTTGTCTAGCCTGTAGATAAAGATCTTTTCTAGCCTGTATATGAAGATCTTTTCTGGCCTGTATATGAATATCTTGTCTAGCCTGTATATGAAGATCTTGTATCTGTATATGAAGATCTTGTCTCTGTATATGAAGATCTTGTCTAGCCTGTATATGAAGATCTTGTCTCTGTATATGAAGATCTTGTCTCTGTATATGAAGATCTTGTCTCTGTATATGAAGATCTTGTCTCTGTATATGAAGATCTTGTCTAGCCTGTATATGAAGATCTTTTCTAGCCTGTATATGAAGATCTTGTCTCTGTATATGAATATCTTGTCTCTGTATATGAAGATCTTGTCTCTGTATATGAAGATCTTGTCTAGCCTGTATATGAAGATCTTGTCTCTGTATATGAAGATCTTGTCTCTGTATATGAAGATCTTGTCTAGCCTGTATATGAAGATCTTGTCTAGCCTGTATATGAAGATCTTTTCTGGCCTGTATATGAATATCTTGTCTAGCCTGTATATGAAGATCTTGTCTCTGTATATGAAGATCTTGTCTCTGTATATGAAGATCTTGTCTAGCCTGTATATGAAGATCTTGTCTCTGTATATGAAGTTCTTGTCTCTGTATATGAAGATCTTGTCTCTGTATATGAAGATCTTGTCTAGCCTGTATATGAAGATCTTGTCTCTGTATATGAAGATCTTGTCTCTGTATATGAAGATCTTGTCTAGCCTGTATATGAAGATCTTGTCTCTGTATATGAAGATCTTGTCTCTGTATATGAAGATCTTGTCTAGCCTGTATATGAAGATCTTGTCTAGCCTGTATATGAAGATCTTGTCTCTGTATATGAAGATCTTGTCTCTGTATATGAAGATCTTGTCTCTGTATATGAAGATCTTGTCTCTGTATATGAAGATCTTGTCTAGCCTGTATATGAAGATCTTGTCTCTGTATATGAAGATCTTGTCTCTGTATATGAAGATCTTGTCTAGCCTGTATATGAAGATCTTGTCTAGCCTGTATATGAAGATCTTGTCTCTGTATATGAAGATTTTGTCTCTGTATATGAAGATCTTGTCTCTGTTTATGAAGATCTTGTCTCTGTTTATGAAGATCTTGTCTCTGTATACGAAGATCTTGTCTCTGTATATGAAGATCTTGTCTCTGTATATGAAGATCTTGTCTAGCCTGTATATGAAGATCTTGTCTCTGTATATGAAGATCTTGTCTCTGTATATGAATATCTTGTCTCTGTATATGAAGATCTTGTCTAGCCTGTATATGAAGATCTTGTCTCTGTATATGAAGATCTTGTCTCTGTATATGAAGATCTTGTCTCTGTATATGAAGATCTTGTCTCTGTATATGAAGATCTTGTCTCTGTATATGAAGATCTTGTCTAGTCTGTATATGAAGATCTTGTCTAGTCTGTATATGAAGATCTTGTCTCTGTATATGAAGATCTTGTCTCTGTATATGAAGATCTTGTCTAGCCTGTATATGAAGATCTTGTCTAGCCTGTATATGAAGATCTTGTCTCTGTATATGAAGATCTTGTCTCTGTATATGAAGATCTTGTCTCTGTATATGAAGATCTTGTCTCTGTATGTGAAGATCTTGTCTAGCCTGTATATGAAGATCTTGTCTCTGTATATGAAGATCTTGTCTCTGTATGTGAAGATCTTTTCTAGCCTGTATATGAAGATCTTGTCTAGCCTGTATATGAAGATCTTGTCTAGCCTGTATATAAAGATCTTTTCTAGCCTGTATATGAAGATCTTGTCTAGCCTGTATATAAAGATCTTTTCTAGCCTGTATATGAAGATCTTTTCTGGCCTGTATATGAATATCTTGTCTAGCCTGTATATGAAGATCTTGTCTCTGTATATGAAGATCTTGTCTCTGTATATGAAGATTTTGTCTAGCCTGTATATGAAGATCTTGTCTCTGTATATGAAGATCTTGTCTCTGTATATGAAGATCTTGTCTCTGTATATGAAGATCTTGTCTAGCCTGTATATAAAGATCTTGTCTCTGTATGTGAAGATTTAGTCTAGTTTGTATATGAAGATCTTGTCTAGCCTGTATACGAAGATCTTGTCTTGCCTGTATATGAAGATCTTGTCTTGCCTGTATATGAAGATCTTATCTATCGTGTGTTCAAAGAATCGTGAGTCGTGTTCAAGTTTGTCTGACGGCCATTGGGTTAAGCTAGTTGCTACGTTTCATCTTAGGGATTTGGACGGGGGCAGTGGAGGGGGAGTGAGGGGGGGGGGGTGATCTTTTTTCTTTTACACTGAACAAGTCGTAAATTTCGTTAAAGAGTTGGCGAAGCTTAAAGTTGGAAAAGTAAACTGTACCATAACTTTTAAAGTGACTCACACGCCATGAGTTATTGTGTCACGTGACCTTAGTGGGGGAGGGGTCAAGGTCAAAATTCTCAGTTTTAACTTTTAACGTCTTTAAGTCGTCACAAGTCGGCTATATCTTAAATGGAAGCACGTTAAAGTTAAACTGCTATACAATGTTTATAATAGACTTTTTTTTTTTAAATTATAAACACTTTGCCAAGTATCCTCTTGTTTATGTGTGTGTACTCCAATCTTTAAAACATATCCTCTTGTTTACGTGTGTGTAGGCCCTACTCCAATGTTTAAAACATATTCTCTTGTTTACTAAACCATTGACACTATTTGATCAATATCCGTGGTCCAGCTTGATCCTTCCAACAGTTCCATAAGTAATTCAATTGTCCAATTAAGTCTATACCCTCCCCCCTCCCCATGATGTCCGTTGTTCATTCTGTCCTTTACCCTCCACTTCAAATGTTCCGCCCCCCTCCCAACACCTAGTGTATACCACCCCCCCTCCTGACGTCTACTGCCCCCACCCCAAAAATCTACTCCCGTAACCCCTAAAGTCTACCACTTCCACCCTTAAAGTCAACTACCCCCACCCCTAAAGCCTACCATCCCCAACCCTAAAGTCTACTTCCTCCACCCCTAAAGTCTACCACCCCCACCCCTAAAGTCTACCACCCCCACCCCTAAAGTCTACCGCCCCCACCCCTAAAGTCTACCACCCCTAAACTCTACTTCCCCCACAGGAAGGACGCTGGGAGCGAGAACACCTCATGCTCTTCTACCACCCCCACCCCTAACTTCTACTACACCACCCCTAACGTCTACCACCCACCCCTAAAGTCTACCACCCCCACCCCTAACGTCTACCACCCACCCCTAAAGTCTACCACCCTACCCCTAAAGTCTACCACCCACCCCTAACTCTACCACCCACACCCCTAAAGTCTACCACCACTTCCCCCACCCCTAAACTCTACTTCCCCCACAGGAAGGACGCTGGGATGGAAGAACGAGAACACCTCATGCTCTTCTACCACTACGATGACGCAATGACCTTCACCTTGGTGGCATCGGCAAGTAAATGTCTAAGTAAGTATCGATTCTCGTATTGATTTGTTCAATTGAACAAACAGGGGACATAATCTTCCATTTAATCAATATCAAGGTGCAGATTATCGCCTCAAGGACAATCTCTTGTAAAAATGTGAACACAAAAAAAGACCAAGAAACAATTTCTTAAGAAAAGCTTTTGGTGTATTAAAGTTATGAAAAGCGGATGAGAAAAGATTATGAAGATTTTTGTTGTTGCTCTAAAAGCAATAAGTTTCCGGTGCATTTTGTGTCCGATGTACTGTTTACTGCCTTGTTGTCATATCACACCGCTCGCACGTACACCGATCCACATCCACTAACTAACACAAAAACATATATTTATATATATATATATATATATATATATATATATATATATATATATATATATATATATATATATATATAAGAAAAAAATGAAAGAATTATCGAAGTTTATTGCATAACACTGTATTAGCAAATTGATTGGTTGTTTTATGTATGGATTGGTCCAGATGACGTTATTGTTAGACGTTGATTGCAGATGTTTAAATTCTTCTCCCTTTAACGTTGTATCATGTTTTATGTACTCTCGTCACCTGAGACTGTTGACGCTTCTCGAATGTTCTCCAAACTTTCCTCCCCCCCCCCCTTTTAGATCTACCAGCTGAGACGGTTCTAGAAGTTTATAGCGCCTAATTCCTCAACTTTCCGCCCCCCCCTAGATCTACCAGCCGAGACGGTTCTAGAAGTATTCGGCGACTACTTCCTGGTCCACTGCCTGAGGTACGGCTATGACGACATGCTGAGGACCCTGGGGTCAGACATCACCAGCTTCATCCAGAACCTTGACTCCCTCCACTCCCTGCTAGCCTTGACCTACGACAAAATCGTCGCTCCCTCCTTCCGGTAAGGTTTTCTTTCCTCTAGCACGCTGGGTAATGTCGGGGTGACTTTAGACACGGGTAAAGTTTTCTCTAACCCAGTACAGGTACATCTTTTACTGGGTAATGTCGGGGTAACCCTAGACCCCTAGTAGAAACAAAAACGATTATAAAATATATCTAAGTTTTATTTAGTTCAAAATTAGCAGTCAACAATTACCAGCAACATTAAACTAGCAGGGGACAAGGAATAAACAATAAAGGTTATAACGCCATACAGTGCTTCAAAACCTGATTAAATTTAGTGCACATCCATTTTTACAACATTCAATTTACGACAGAACTACCCGCTGACTCTAATAAACGGACGTTGACTCTAATGACCGAACGGTGACTCTAATAGCCGAAACACCGACAGGTTTGTGAAAGCGCTTGGCACTTCTTCATTCCACAAAACAACCACGCAGATATTTTAAAACCAGACCCCAAGTTAGGCAGGTTTCCCAACATACACAACTCTCTCAAAACAATGGTATGCAATCAGACGGTCCCATTTTTATACCTGTCAGGTCAGGTAGGTGTTTTCCAATACATTTTAAATCACTAATTAAAAGTGTACTCATGACTCAACTGGAGGGAGATGCTAATTAAAATACAGGTTGAGTGGCAAGACAAATTGTGTACTCACACACTGGAAGAAGAGACGGAAGGGTATAGTTAATGGTCAAGTTACCCCATCGAGAGGGTCTAGTTAATGGTCAAGTTACCTCATCGAGAGGGTCTAGTTAATGGTCAAGTTACCCCATCGAGAGGGCCTAGTTAATGGTCAAGTTACCCCATCGAGAGGGTCTAGTTAATGGTCAAGTTACCCCATCGAGAGGGTCTAGTTAATGGTCAAGTTACCCCATCGAGAGGGTCTAGTTAATGGTCAAGTTACCCCATCGAGAGGGCCTAGTTAATGGTCAAGTTACCCCATCGAGAGGGTCTAGTTAATGGTCAAGTTACCTCAGGCGAGAGGGTCTAGTTAATGGTCAAGTTACCCCAGGTGGGAGGGTCTAGTTAATGGTAAAGTTACCCCATCGAGAGGGTCTAGTTAATGGTCAAGTTACCCCATCGAGAGGGTCTAGTTAATGGTCAAGTTACCCCATCGAGAGGGTCTAGTTAATGGTCAAGTTACCTCAGGCGAAAGGGTCTAGTTAATGGTCAAGTTACCCCAGGTGGGAGGGTCTAGTTAATGGTCAAGTTACCCCATCGAGAGGGTCTAGTTAATGGTCAAGTTACCCCATCGAGAGGGTCTAGTTAATGGTCAAGTTACCCCATCGAGAGGGTCTAGTTAATGGTCAAGTTACCCCATCGAGAGGGTCTAGTTAATGGTCAAGTTACCCCAGGTGGGAGGGTCTAGTTAATGGTAGAGTTACCCCATCGAGAGGGTTTAGTTAATGGTAGAGTTACCCCATCGAGAGGGTCTAGTTAATGGTAGAGTTACCCCATCGAGAGGGTCTAGTTAATGGTAGAGTTACCCCATCGAGAGGGTCTAGTTAATGGTCAAGTTACCCCATCGAGAGGGTCTAGTTAATGGTCAAGTTACCCCATCGAGAGGGTCTAGTTAATGGTAGAGTTACCCCATCGAGAGGGTCTAGTTAATGGTCAAGTTACCCCATCGAGAGGGTCTAGTTAATGGTAGAGTTACCCCATCGAGAGGGTCTAGTTAATGGTCAAGTTACCCCATCGAGAGGGTCTAGTTAATGGTCAAGTTACCCCATCGAGAGGGTCTAGTTAATGGTCAAGTTACCCCATCGAGAGGGTCTAGTTAATGGTCAAGTTATCCCAGTTTTCCCGTCATATATTAATAGTTAAGTTAATGTACGTGTTTTTTCTTAAGAAAATAAAGAAAACATAGACTCCAAAATACTTTTTTTCTCGTATCAAATGGTCAGAAAAGTTTGAAACATTTATGGCGTGGAAGGGGTGGGGGGGTGTATTTATCCTTATAAGCTGAGATAATGGTGTTGTGTCTGACGCTTGCAATATTATGAGGACCGTTGGCTAGCCCCCACAAAAAAAAAAAAAAACAGCCTTAAAATCTTGGCTTTGACAAGATGCTCCAATTGTCTGTTGAGTCAGGTTAAAACACTTACGGGAAAAAATTTGATTTAAAAAAAACTGAAATAAATTGTTAAAGGTAATTGAAGTAAATTGATAAAAAATGATTGCAGTAATTGAATGTACACAGAGAAATAATTTGCTGGTTGGTATTTTACAATTACTAAGGGAAGTTGAAAGATTTTGAAAATATTTTATTGCAGGAGAAAAAAGGAAGGGAGGTGGGGGGAAGATGAAGACCGATTAATTTTCCGTCTGGTATTTATTGTTTTTATGTGAAACTTAAGTTTGGTTATTTGTTTATCGGCGCATGAAGAGCATCAAGTTAGCCAAACTACAGTGTATATATATATATATATATATATATATATATATATATATATATATATATATATATATATATATATATATATATATGTAAGGTACCAATATATATATATATATATATATATATATATATATATATATATTGGTACCTTACATATATATATATATATATATATATATATATATATATATATATATATATATATATATATATATATATATATACATACATATATATATATATATACATATATATATATATATATATATATATATATATATATACACTTATTGTTTTGTACTTCAAGTTATTCGTCATGTTATTTGTTAAGTCACCAGTGCAGGTTCGGGTTAATTATATATTGCAAACCTACAGTGGTGAGTACTTACATCACTGGTGCACGTGTTTGTTGCAGGTGTGAGAACAACCCAGACGACTCGCTGACCCTCCACTACTACAGTACGCGGACAGGGCTCCACCCCCTGGTCAGAGGTAACATCACGTGACACACCCACCCCAAAATTTAGACCACACCAACTTCTGTTTCGGGGGACGGCGTGGTCGGGTTGTAGAACAATAAGCTACTACACGAAAGTCTCCAGTTCGGATCACGTCCTTAATTTCTGCATGTCTACTCAGCTCTCATTGGTACCTTACACATAAGAATTCCCTGAGTCCTATCAGCTAAAATGGGTACCTGACTCGATTTACGGAAACAGAGACGGCCGCACATAAGGCTGAGCACAATACTCTTTCACATGTCGAGATCAGGATACAGGTGAACTCTACTTCCTCTGCCCTATCGCTAGTCTGGTCTGGAATTTTAACTTTGCTTCACAGGGTCAGTGTTAATATGATCAACTGGTTTGACAATTACGCCCACATTCGGGTCCCAATCATCGATTACCACCAGATATTTCGATTACGTTTCCCTGTGAGAGTGATCGCACACTGTTGATTGAGTCTAAGACCGTGACTGCCTTTAAATCACCGTTTAACTCCTCCCTCCCCCCCCCCCCCCACCCATGCATATACTCGTAAACTTTTCACATCGTTCTCTATATATCAAAGTCTGACGCAATTATTTGTTTATCAAATGTCGATACCGACATGATTTGCATTAAGGATCGATACAACAAATCAAACGTTTTTCTTGTCTGTGGGTAGCAATTACCTGCATATTGCCTGCAAATTACCTGCACATAACCTGCAAATGAAATGCAAATGACCTGCTTTTAGACATGTCTGAATATAGCTTTTTCAATATAACTTATGAGTTTGTCAAAATACAGGATTATCTTTAATCCTTTGCGGCTAATTTTGTTTAGCATCCACCCACTTTGCAACGTTGCACTGTTCTGTATGAATGTAGAGAAACATGTGAGTGCACCTAATCAATAAACTAATCCAACTCTATTCACTGAGAGCCCAGTAGACACGCACATTTAAAGTGGAAGTTCTGTTGTTTTTACCACTAAAGCAATGGCCAGATCTCATCAGAGTTTCATCTATATAAATTAATGATCACATTTTGACCACGGGTCATCCGAACTTAGTCTTTAAAATCTAACCAAGTGACCAAATATCTTGACCAGGGGTCAAAGATTAATCTTTATAAACTAACCCAATGACCAAATATCTTGACCAGGGGTCAGAGATTAGTCCATATAATCTAACCCAATGACCAAATCTCTTGACTAGGGGTCAAGGATTAGTCCATATAATCTAACCCAATGACCAAATCTCTTGACTAGGGGTCAAGGATTAGTCCATATAATCTAACCCAATGACCAAATCTCTTGACTAGGGGTCAAGGATTAGTCCATATAATCTAACCCAATGACCAAATCTCTTGACTAGGGGTCAAGGATTAGTCCATATAATCTAACCCAATGAGTCAGAGATCAGTCCATATAATCTAACCCAATGAGTCAGAGATTAGTCCATATAATCTAACCCAATGAGTCAGAAATTAGTCCATATAATCTAACCCAATGAGTCAGAGATTAGTCCATATAATCTAACCCAATGAGTCAGAGATTAGTCCATATAATCTAACCCAACGAGTCAGAGATTAGTCCTTATAATCTAACCCAATGACCGGTCAAAGATTAGTCCATATAATCTAACCCAATGACCAAATCTCTTGACCAGGGGTCAAAGATTAGTCCATATAATCTAACCCAATGACCAAATCTCTTGACCAGGGGTGGTCCGAGCAGTGGCCAGGGAAATCTTCGAGCAGGAAGTGGACATCACGCTGCTGAGCCGACAGATGGAGCAGCTGGACGCCGAGCGCACCCAGGAACACAGCGTCTTCCGTGTGGTCATCCTCAAGAGCAAGGAGGTCAGGGAGGAGCCCGAGGGCCTGGAGCACGAGTGCAGGGAGGTCGAGGGCTTCAACGAGAGTCAGCTGTAAGTCGTGTCGCATTGTCTGAAATCTGCCTTAGAGTATCAGTTAACTGTAAGTTGTGTCGCATTGTCTGAATACAGCCTTAAAATTGCAGTCAACTATAAGTCTTGACGCATCGTCTAAACTCCGCCTTAGAATATCAGTCAAGTCTTGTCAAGTCAAGTCTTATATAGAAGATATAAATATATTCTTTAACTGACCGCCAGAGACGTAGCAAGGGGAGTGGGGGCGGGTGTGTAGATATGACCCCGGGCGCCGACCCTAAGGGGCCCCAAAATGGGTTGGAAAAAAAAATTAAAAGCTCATTTTAGCTGCAGTTTTGCATTATAAATATAAAAAATATAGGGGGGGGCGCAAAATTGAAAGTTTGTCCCCGGGCGCCGGGAAGGGTTGCTACGCTCTGGTTGCCGCCTCTCCCCCCCCCCCTCCCACCACCTTAAAAGAAACGTTGGTAATATAATGTGCACGATCTTTTTCGAATGTGGATGAATCAAATAAATAAATGTAATTATTATTCTTCATGCCACCAGCGCCCCTGTAGTACTGACCCACCTCATCTATTGCCTGTATTATTCATGCCACCAGCGCCCCTGTTGTACTGACCAAGACCCAGTTCATCTCCACCTTCCCCTATCACCTGATCTTCGACGAGAATCTCCGCCTCTGCCAATATGGCGTCAGCGTGGGCAAGTTGTCTCCCATCCCCCTGCGTGAGGGGATGCTCATGACGTCAGCGTTTCGTGTGGTCTACCCCCGAATGACGTTTTCTGTGCAGAACATCAAGAGGTTCATCAACACCATCTTCGTCATCGCCATCGAGGCCAGTCATCAGAGCGATGACGAGAACTTCTTCAGCATGAAAGGTAATCAGACGCTGTATCCGTTTGTTGGGACTTGGATTATCGAAGGATTAGTTTCTCATCAGTGTCTTATTGTCTACTGGCTTAACGAGGTTGACAGTTGAAGAGACGTGTTGGTCAAACCCAGACACGTGACTCCCGTACGGCTTTGGTGAAACACTCGAACTAAAATAGAACTTTGTTGAATAATGAACGAACAATCAGTGTTTCTTCCAGACTTTTTTCTCGGGGGGGCACTTGAAATTTTCGGGGGGGGGGGGGGGCGGTAGACTTTCTTCTGGGAGGCGGACACTGTTAAAAGTATATATTTTCTATATAAATTATATAAATTTCATTTCGTTCCGGGGGGGGGGGGGGGGCGGTAAAAAAATTTCGGGGGGGGACACCCCCCCCCCCCCGAAGAGATGCCTGGAACAACTCTGCAACAATTAGCTGGCTTTATCGCGTCAGTTTTTGAAACAATGAAGTAACCCGGAAAATAAAATATAAAAATATAGATCGTGGACCTTTGGTGCCGCCTGTTTGACCTAAGGTGTAATTTGACCTCGGTATGACCGGGGTCTTGTAATATGACCTCTATTTGAACTATGTCTTATAATTTAGCTTCAGTGTGACCTAGGTCTTGTATTTTGACCTCCTACTAAAAACTATGACACATCGGCCTTTAACGTAAGCATATATCAGACATATCAGCCCGTATTAAACTATGAAATATCGACCTCTATTAAAAACTTTGACATTACCAACCTATTACAACCAGGACATATCGGCCTCTAATGAAAACTATGACAGATCTGCCTCTAATGAAAACTATGACATATCGGCTTCTAATGAAAACTATGACAAATCAGCCTCCAATGAAAACTATGACATATATGCCTCTAATGCAAAACTATGACAGATCTGCCTCTAATGAAAACTATGACATATCTGCCTCTACTGAAAACTATGACCTATCGACCTCTAATGAAAACTATGACATATCGACCTCTAATGAAAACCATGACCTATCGACCTCTAGGTCAGATGATCTGGATGGAGTCCAACAAGCTGATGATCTTCATCGGCTCGCCTCGTCTGACGTCACTGAAGGAGATGAAGCGGATGAACGTGTACATGGCCGACATCCCGCTCTATGACGTCACCAGGGAGATGGTGCTGCTCTACCAGCAGAGGAACGCTGAGATCGACATCACGTGAGTGGGCGGGGTTTAGTGAGTGGGTGGGGTTTAGTGAGTGGGTGGGGTTTAGTGAGTGGGCGGGGTTTAGTGAGTGGGCGGGGTTTTAGTGAGTGGGCGGGGTTTTAGTGGCGCCACGTAAATGGTCTGGGTTTAGTGGCGTCACATGAGTGGGCGGAGTTTAATGACATCATATGAGTGGGCGTGGTTAATTGACATCAGTGCCGTCAAAAAATACTCGCGTACTAGGGGTGGCATAATAGTTTCTATATCATCTACATGAGTACATAGAAACACATACAGTCGCTCAAGTAACTGAACAGTCATTCGTTAAATATAGAAATACACACAGTCATTCAACGACTCACCAACTACAGAGATCCTCGTGTTTTTGAAAGACAAGATTTAGCTTAAAGTTTTTTAAACTATCAAACAACCATCATAGGCAAGACATAAAAACAAATATATTACCGTAGTTGTGTGACATGTTAAAAGCCAAGAGCCGTTGTCAAGACTTTGTGACAAGTGTAAATGACAAGTTTTTTTTCCTTCCAGTAAGAAACTTGACGAGACGACAGCCGAGCTGAAGCGGACGTCCAAGGAGTTAGAGTTTGAGAAGCAGAAAACAGACAGACTTCTGTACCAGATGTTACCGGAGAAGGTGGCCATTCAGCTGAAAAATGGGCAGAAGGTTGAGGCAGGTGGGTGACAGGTGTAGCAGGTGGGTGACAGGTGTAGCAGGTGGGTGACAGGTGTAGCAGGTGGGTGACAGGTGTAGCAGGTGGGTGATTGGTGTAGCGGGTGGGTGACAGGTGTAGCAGGTGGGTGACAGGTGTAGCAGGTGGGTGATTGGTGGGTGACAGGTGGGTGACAGGTGTAGCAGGTGGGTGACAGGTGTTCAGGTAGGTGACAGGTGGGTGACAGGTGTAGCAGGTGGGTGACAGGTGTTCAGGTAGGTGACAGGTGGGTGACAGGTGTAGCAGGTGGGTGACAGGCGTAGCAGGTGGGTGACAGGTGTAGAAGGTGGGTGACAAGTGTAGCAGGTGGGTGACAGGTGTTCAGGTAGGTGACAGGTGTAGCAGGTGGGTGACAGGTGTAGCAGGTGGGTGACAGGTGGGTGACAGGTGTAGCAGGTAGGTGACAGGTGGGTGACAGGCGTAGCAGGTGGTACAGGTGTAGCAGGTGGGTGACAAGTGTAGCAGGTGGGTGACAGGTGTAGTAGGTGGGTGAGAGGTGTAGCAGGTGGGTGACAGATGTAGCAGGTGGGTGACAGGTGGGTGACAGGTGTAGCAGGTAGGTGACAGGTGGGTGACAGGCGTAGCAGGTGGGTGACAGGTGTAGCAGGTGGGTGACAGGTGTAGCAGGTGGTGACAGGTGTAGCAGGTGGGTAACAGGTGTAGCAGGTGGGTGACAGGCGTAGCAGGTGGGTGAGAGGTGTAGCGGGTGGGTGACAGGTGTAGCAGGTGGAGGACAGATGTAGCAGGTGGGTGAGAGGTGTAGCAGGTAGGTGACAGGTGGGTGACAGGCGTAGCAGGTGGGTGACAGGTGTAGCAGGTGGGTGACAGGTGTAGCAGGTGGTGACAGGTGTAGCAGGTGGGTGACAGGTGTAGCAGGTGGTACAGGTGTAGCAGGTGGGTGACAGGTGTAGCAGGTGGGTGACAAGTTTAGCAGGTGGGGGACAGGCGTAGCAGGTGGGTGACAGGTGTAGCAGGTGGGTGACAGGTGGGTGACAGGTGTAGCAGGTGGGTGACAGGTGGGTGACAGGTGTAGCAGGTAGGTGACAGGTGGGTGACAGGCGTAGCAGGTGGTACAGGTGTAGCAGGTGGGTGACAAGTGTAGCAGGTGGGTGACAGGTGTAGTAGGTGGGTGAGAGGTGTAGCAGGTGGGTGACAGATGTAGCAGGTGGGTGACAGGTGGGTGACAGGTGTAGCAGGTAGGTGACAGGTGGGTGACAGGCGTAGCAGGTGGGTGACAGGTGTAGCAGGTGGGTGACAGGTGTAGCAGGTGGGTGACAAGTTTAGCAGGTGGGGGACAGGCGTAGCAGGTGGGTGACAGGTGTAGCAGGTGGGTGACAGGTGGGTGACAGGTGTAGCAGGTGGGTGACAGGTGTAGCAGGTGGTGACAGGTGTAGCAGGTGGGTAACAGGTGTAGCAGGTGGGTGACAGGCGTAGCAGGTGGGTGAGAGGTGTAGCGGGTGGGTGACAGGTGTAGCAGGTGGAGGACAGATGTAGCAGGTGGGTGAGAGGTGTAGCAGGTGGGTTATGGTGGGTAGGTGACATGAATGGCAGGATGCTTAATGAAGTTTCATCATACCTTTTCCTCTACCCACCCCCTCCCCGCGAGCAGAAAAGTTTGACCAGGTGACCATCCTGTTTAGCGACATCGTGACCTTCACCAACATCGCCGCGGCCTGCTCGCCCCTGGATGTGGTCAACATGCTCAACGACATGTACCACAGGTTCGACCTCAAGACCACAGTACACGGGGTCTACAAGGTGGGTTTGGTGGTCCACAGAGGTGGGTTTGGTGGTCACCAGAGGTGGGTTTGGTGGTCACTAGAGGTGGGTTTGGTGGTCACTAGAGGTGGGTTTGGTGGTCACTAGAGGTGGGTTTGGTGGTCACTAGAGGTGGGTTTGGTGGTCACTAGAGGTGGGTTTGGTGGTCACCAGAGGTGGGTTTGGTGGTCACTAGAGGTGGGTTTGGTGGTCATCAGAGGTGGGTTCGGTGGTCTCTAGAGGTGGGTTTAGTGGTCACTAGAGGTGGGTTTGTTAAGGTGGGTTTTGTGGTCACTAGAGGTGGGTTTGTTAAGGTGGGTTTGGTGGTCACTAGAGGTGGGTTTGTTAAGGTGGGTTTGGTGGTCACTAGAGGTGGGTTTGTTAAGGTGGGTTTGGTGGTCACCAGAGGTAGGTTTGGTGGTATACAAGTTTGATTTTCTGTCTGTATAGAATACATTGACCTTTTGTTGAAAAAATGGTGTAGTAAAAGTTTTGGAACACCCCCTTAACCCCCCCCCCCCACCTCCTATTCCTCTTCCCCCCCCCCCACCCAGGTGGAGACGATTGGTGACGCCTACATGGTGGTCAGCGGCGTGCCCGAGAAGACGGACGTCCACGCCCAGCCCGTGGCCAACTTTGCCCTGGACATGGTGGAGCAGGCAGCCTGCGTCCTGTCACCTGCCACAGGGAAACCTCTGCAGGTAGGTTTTGGACTTGTGATGAAATAAAGATTAGTATGGGTTAGGTTAAGCACACTTGTAATGAAAATATAACTACACATTAGATCCCTTTCCTTGGGGTGTGGGGAGTGGGGTGTGCCCACAGATGAAATACCTGAAAGAACCTCTGGTCACTTGTTACTTCCATCAGATTCGTGTGGGCCTCCACTCCGGGCCGGTGGTGGCGGGCGTGGTGGGCCTGAAGATGCCCCGCTACTGCCTGTTTGGGGACACGGTCAACACGGCCTCTAGGATGGAGAGTCACGGGATCCCGGGCAGGATCCACCTCAGCCCCACTACATACAAGTAGGTCAATGTACAAGTAGGTCAGTGTACAAGTAGGTCAATGTACAAGTAGGTTAGTGTACAAGTAGGTAAATGTAAAAGTAGGTCAATGCCATTCCCATATCCGTCCCTTACCACAACCTACAAGTAGGTCAATGTACAAGTAGGTCAATGTACAAGTAGGTCAATGTACAAGTAAGTCTATGTACAAGTAGGTCAATGTACAAGTATGTCAGTGTGCAAGTAGGTCAGTTTACAAGTAGGTCAATGTACAAGTAGGTCACTGTACAAGTATCTCAATTTGCAAATAGGCCACGGTCATTATCATATCTGTTCCCTACCATACTTACCATTAGGTCAAGATTATTAGAATACAGCCCCCTCCCATTATAAATAGGTCGAGTCATTTTAGTTTAGCCCTACAATAAACATGGTCAAGGCCATTCTTATATTAGTCATCTCCCAAACTTACAAGTAGGTCAAGGTCATTCTCACATTGTCTAAGACCGCTAAGCTTAAGCTAGGGTCGCTCACACACACACACACACAAGTAGGTCAAGGTCATTTTCTCACGGTCCCTTAACTTACTAGTTTATGTTATTAGGGGTTTTTAAACCTTTTTCTCCGATGGAAGATATAAGGGTTCGAAAGTTCTAAGGCCCAGCTCACATATAGAATTTTAACCTAACCTTAAATATGATATTGTAAAATGTGTAAAAAAAAATCAATTTAAAAACAAATATAGTTTCCCCTCAACTGAAACATTTTTCTTCCAGGGCGCTTGAAGGTGAAGGTTATCTGTGCAAGGCTCGGGGTCAGACTGAGATCAAAGGGAAAGGCATAATGCAGACCTACTTTCTGATTGGTAACTCCAGTCACGTGATCTCTGAGCCACAGGACGAGTACACTGGGTTACCTTTTCTTA
>NW_026733545.1:127500-147500 GCF_028476545.2 Physella acuta
CAGATCAGTCTACTGCCAACAATCACCACATGAACAAAGTTGGCTGTGGTTTATCAAGACATTACAGTCATGGGGCTGTGGATTGTGTAGGTGTCTCAACTTAGGACAAGAAGACACCTGTCTACTGCTGGTGTCTTAAAGACAAGACACCTGTCTACTGCTGGTGTCTTAAAGACAAGACACCTCTCTACTAGAGGTGTTTTACCTCAGGACAAGACACCCGTCTACTGGAGTTCATTGACCTCCAGACATGGCGAGCTCAAGGCGAGAAAATTTCTTGGATGACAGTAGTATATTAGGTCCCTTTTGGAGCGAATTCTTGGCGGAGGAGCTGGTGGGCTGGTACAATGGTTATATAGTAAAATACTCGGAGCAGGATGGTGAGCCTGGTACAATGAGATATAGTAAAATACTCCACCACCTGGTGGAGGGTGGTGGAGCAGGATGCGCAGCCTGGTACAACGACATATAGTAAAATACTGCGCCAACTGGGGTTGGCGGAGGTGGTGGGGAAGTAGGTCACCTTTTGGTGACCTTGTGACGTAATCATTGACCTTGTGACGTCATCATTGACCTAGTGACGTCATCATTGACCTAGTTACATAATTGGATTTTAATTTTTTAAATTTTAATTATTTTAATTTTATTAACGAGTTACGTAATTTGATTATTAGTTTACTTTTTAATTATTTTTATTTTGTTTATTTTTAATTTTATTTTATTTTATAATTAGTTAAATTATTATTAACTAGTTACGTAATTTGATTTTAATTACTTTGTTTAATTTAATTACTTTGATATATTTCTTTTCTTTGTTGTTTAATTTGTTGGTTTGTTTGAATGTATGTATGTTTTAAATAAAAGACTAACACTAGCCGTGTACTTTGTGAATAACATCCATTAAAGATAACGATCAGCCACAGCTGTTACGTATCGACCCGCCCGCGAAGTTTTCTCACCGCTGCCCGTTTTAATGGGAATGTATTGATCGCAGCCGCTGGCCCATCACAGCATGATGTCCCACCTAATTAAATTTTTTGACACCCGTCAGTGATTTATGTGGGTTCGCGAAGCGATCCCACCGGGAGGTATGGTAATTAACGCGAAGCCAGCGTTAAGTGTGGGAACATCTGTTACCACGTTAATCGATTTTACCGATCGCTTTGTTAGCTCCGCGAAGTACATAGGTCATTATGCAACAGCTGTTGTGCGACAGCTGGTGGTGTAATTAGGCCGATCAACCGTATAAATGACCGCGAAAATTTTGTTTTAATCACTTCAACTTTGGACTTCACACCAAACTTCACCGCGACTTATCCAGCCTGAGACCTCTGTTGACTCCTGAGACTAACCCACGCCAACTTTATCAACCATCACATCTACCTAACCCTATACGGACCACATCTTTTGTGCGTGTTTATTCTATTAAAGGTAAGGTTAATATTACTTTTGTTTTATGGGTGCTAAACCATTTAAATAACCTTTAATTAAATCTTATTAGAATGTATTTACTTTAATTTTGTATCGTACACCGAGGTAAGGTGAATAGTATGAATTATCCTTTACATATCCTTTAAATAAACCTTTTTCTAAATAAGTACTCACATGTATTCCTTTTTAGTGTACAACCAACCCTACGAGACAGCCGCTCCATCGACTGATCTATTGAGCTACATATCCATCCCCGTTCCAGCCACTAAACTAAACGTTCCAGCTACATCCAACTACACAACCCCAGATCGAACTTAGACGTGCAAACCCATAGGTACGTTTCATTTTCAATTTAGTTTTAAGTATGTATTTTATTTTATGCATTTTATTTTATGTATTTATTTTATTCTACAGCCAACGACCTACCCAACCCTCCAACTACTAGACACTTCATCAATAAGGGAAGCCGCCCAAACAAGTAGCCACCCAGCCATGACTCGTTTCACATGCGAGATCTGCGACCGAGTGTTCACCCGTAATCAACTTTTCATACGCCATCAAGAGACAGCACACGGACGACAAAGACATCCCTGCACAACATGCGGGAAAGTATTTACAAGAAAATATAATTTAATGAACCATTATAAAACAGCACACACCAACCAAACTATACCGAGCGACACCCCATCAACAATCAACAGACAAACACACCAACCCACCTTAGTGACCGACACACATACTCTCCAACTCCCATCAGCGACCCAAACAGCTCGTACCGCGACCAACACTAGCCCGTTAAAACGACATACGACGTATGACGACATAGAAAACAACAAGCGCGCAAAGACTAACAACGACAGTAACGTTAATTCACACACCCCTATTTTTCCTGTAGACGACCTTAGGGGAGATGCGTTAGACCTACATTTAGAGGACATAAACGACATTGACTTACCATTAGACGAAATCGACACCCTTTATAACCTAAACAGAGAATTGCAAACCATATACATCGACAATTGGGATGCCATACAGACACACGTTAATACAGGTAAACATTTATCCACATTCAATTTTTTCCATAACCCAATAGATACGAACCCAATAGACTGGAATTCAAAACTTATAGATTCAATTTTTACTCCACAAACTAAACGATTCAAAATCAACTACAGCCATCACACCATATTAAAACATAAAGAAACAGGAGAATATAGGTTCTTTCATTCGAGTAATAATAATGCATGCGTCCTTGAGCTTCCTAAGTTAATTCACAATAGACAGGATTTTACAGATTTTTTAGAACACTTAAACAATGCAGACATACTAAACTACGCACAACATACTAGGCCAAATACAAAATACGCGGTCGAGGTCATACCAGCCACCACCTTTTTTCTCTATCACCTCAACGAATATCCTATAGAATGACTTCTCACATACATCCAATACAGAAACCCCTTTCTTACTTTCACACAAGTACACGCAGACAATGTGACAACATCTCTCCTAGACATATAAGACCTTTTAGTTTACCAACCGTAACTTTAACGAGACTTTAATGTAAATATGTAAATAAGACAGAACCATGACGGTATGCTGATGGGGTTGTTTTTATTCAATAAAAACTTATGATATAAACGGGCTTTTTTTAAATTTTTTGATGTGAGTTATTGTTTTGTTACTTGTCCCTGCAAGTTATGTAACTCGGTATCCTATATAAGATTTTTGACTGGAATCAAAATCATCCATTTCAAACGATGGATCCGAGATGGAAACATCCCTTTACCGCTCTGATCGCAGGGCCAACCGGGAGTGGTAAAACCGTATTTGTCAAAACATTTTTATCCCAGGTGTCAGAGATGATGGATCCTGCACCTGAGGAAATTTATTTCTGTTACGCGGAGTGGCAGCCTTTGTTTGATACCATGAAGAACGTTCAGTTTGTGGAAGGTCTTCCTGACTTAGAAAATGGATCAATGGGGGATGGAAAACGTCGACGTCTAGTCGTCATCGATGATTTGATGGCGGAAACAGATGAGCGAATTACAAAATTGTTTACGAAAGGGAGTCACCATCGTAATATTAGTGTCATGTATATTGTCCAAAACCTATTCGGGAAAAATAAAGAACAAAGAACCATCAGTCTCAATTCGCATTACATAGTGTTGTTCAAGAACCCTAGAGACGGTTCACAAATTACAAATTTGGCAAAACAAATGTATCCCGGTCGCGTTTCGTATGTCCAGGAAAGTTTTAAGGACGCAACATCGGCCCCTCATGGTTATTTGTTGATCGACCTTCGACAGGAAACACCGGATAATCTGAGATTACGCAGTAGTATCTTTTCTTACGAGCAGCAAGTCGTTTACGTCCCGAAATAAAAGCAACCATGTCTGAGTCGGTAAAACAACAAGGTGAGATGTTAAGGTTTTTGGCTCGGGCCAAACCTTCCGCCGTGAAAGCCGTTGTCGAAAATGCTACCCCACAACTCGTAAAAACGTTATGCGAGTGCTGTCACAATGTCTTAAAAGGCAACGTTCCCCTCACGCCCGGTCAGAAGAGACGTTTGCGTCGTCACAAAGTGAACTTGAGACAACTTACCAAAAAGTCATTGACCGTCAAAAGACGAAAGCAAATTTTGCAGACCGGTGGTTTCCTAGGTGCTTTACTCGGACCAGTTCTCGGTGTGCTTAAAGGTGTCTTGGGATTTTAAAGATGGCCAGGAAAATGCTTTTAATGGATCCTCGAATATTAGAGTCTATGCAACAAAAAGCATATGTACCACCCGATACACTCAACGATAGTCTACGCCTTTTGGATATGCAAATGGAACATATCTTAAATAGGGAAGATTTGTCACCACACGACAAAGTGAGACAATATCAAAAGACACTACAGCTCTACACGACGCGACTTAGCGATTATAGAAACAAGTCCCTAGGATTAGTCGATGTGAAACCATCCACCGTGAATACCCCAACGACCGAGGTTGAAAAACCACAAGAAAACATAACCGAACCTAAAAAAGAAACGATAGACATAACAGAATCTGAAACTAAAACGAAATCCGGCTCGCCTGACTTTGATATTCACCCCTCGAAGAAAACGAAGACACACGTAGAAAAAACACCACCATCGAAACGTACCAGAAGTAAGAAAACTAAAACAAGCACTACCAAATGGGACGCGTGGGAAAAAACCAAACACTAAAAAGACATTACTATGATCCTAGTAGACCAGGTGCCTACGGCGGCGTGTTTAAGCACCCTGAAATTGGAACTAAGAAAATTAAAGAATGGTTAAGTCATCAGGATACCTACACGTTACATAAACCTCTTCGGCGACGCTTTCAGAGGCGCGCCACCATCACCGGTGGGATAAATCACCAGTTTCAAGCGGATCTTATAGATATGCGCATGTTACGAAAGTACAATGGTGGTGCTTCTTACCTAGTGACCTGCATCGATGTGTTTAGCAAATTCGCCTGGGCGATTCCGATAAAGAAAAAAACGGGTAAGGCTCTAGCGGAGGCCGTACGTAAAATATTTACTACTAGAAAACCTATAAATTTTCAAACAGACAAAGGTAGTGAATTTGTCAACAAGACATTTTTAAAATTTCTTAAAGATGAAGGCGTTCATTTCTTTACCACTGAGAATGAAGATATTAAGGCGGCTATAGTTGAGAGATTCAATCGAACATTAAAAGAAAAAATGTGGCGGTACTTTACAAAAACAAATCGTCTTCGTTACATTGATGTCGTAGACGACTTGATCACCAACTATAACCACTCGTACCATAGGAGTATTCGTATGG
Source organism: Physella acuta (assembly GCF_028476545.2). NCBI lineage: Eukaryota > Metazoa > Mollusca > Gastropoda > Physidae > Physella > Physella acuta. The sequence continues at coordinate 132,751 of NW_026733545.1, forward strand.
CCCCTGTGAATGTTAATTTGTCTAATCAAGAAAGGGTCTGGAATACTTTATACGAACAGGGGGACATTACTTATCGAAAAGTATTTAACGAAGGTGATCGTGTACGGATCGGCCAAAGTCGAAACACGTTTAAAAAGGGTTATACCCCTTCGTGGACGGAAGAACTGTTTACGGTGAGCCGCGTGAACGCGACAACGCCTGTAACGTATGTCTTGAAAGATGATTCAGGTGAAGAAGTGAAAGGTTCGTTTTACAAAGAGGAGCTTCAGAAAGTGGGGGACAAAAAAGTGTACCGCGTCGAACAAATTATACAAGAAAGAAAGGGTGTTGGTGGTAAAGAGTATTTAGTCAAGTGGTTCGGTTATAACCCTTCATTCAACAGTTGGATTTCAGCTAGAGACATTTCGAAATATAAAGACTAAGGATGGAGGAAACGGTAAAAAGCCTAAGTCTGGATGAACCCGTGGTGGAAGAAACGCTCAGACCGTTCGGTGGGATCGAGGTGAGACCTAGATCCACCACGTCTTCTATCGGTTCGACCATTTCGAGTTGGTTCGGTAGACTAAGGACACGACCGGAAATCGTTTTCATCTCTCAAATGTTGGTTATATTTGTCGTCATTGCTTTTTCACTATTTAATCTGACGCGTGGAACGGTCGACGACAAAGAGGGAAAACTCTGGGTCGTGTTGTTATCCAGCTGTCTCGGATATATTTTACCTAACCCAACCATTGCAAGGACCAAAATTTTACAATGAGTTTTTATGTGACCCTGCCTAGCAATACATCACCGAATGTTTTTCCAGACAACGAGGCTGGGCATTTTTTCGTTAAATTACCACAGACTATCGATGTGAGTTTACACTACGAAGTTGGTCTGGTCGAGATTCAAATGCCGAACGCGTTTTGTATGCTTAGAGAACATCAAATTTGGCTCCAGTATCATTCCAGTACAGAAGGTGAAGACGTTAACCTTTTCATATATGGAGTACGACAGACCAAAAATAATTACATAGACCCGCTTGTTAACGCTATTAAAAAACTAATAAAAAGAGATATTGATGAACAAAAAGTGGAAGTTATAATTTCAAACTGTAACAAGGGATTTAAGAAAGTTGTCGTAAAAGTAATTGCGGCTGGAATAGAAAGTACCATCCGTGACAGGTTGACAGGCTATTTACATATTCCTGGTAGAGTTAGGGAGAAACATCTCCCTGAAGACGAAGTAAAAACGGTATTCGTCTATTGTGACCTCGTAAAAACGAGACCGGTTGGTGATGTCATGGTCCCTTTGCTTCGAACCGTACCGATCGTTGAGAAGAACCCAAGTTCCGTTTTTCGTATTTACGACAAACCACACTACATCCCCCTGAACCGCTTTTCATTCGACACTGTGGAAATACTTTTATGCGATGACTTGGGACAAACGCTCTCATTCACAAGTGGAACGTCGGTGTTGACACTCCATTTTAGAACACGTAAACATTTCGATCTCGAATAACTCACACCATGGTGAAACACACACTTTTACATCGAAACCCTAAATTGTACGAGGATTTTTACTGTAACCAGTACGGTGATGGTTTACCCGTTTTTATCGGTGGACGAAATCAGAGAGGACACGGTATTGGTAGTTTCTTTAGTGGTCTAGGTCGAATGGTCCTCCCTTGGATAAAGACGGGAGGTAAGGCTTTACTCAGAGAAGGTGTTAGTACCGGGTTGCAAGTTGCAAACGACGCATTAGCGGGAAGAGACGTTGGAGAATCGTTTAAAGAACACGCCAAGGAAGCCGGACATCGTTTATTGCAAGGCGCCGTTGATCACCTAGGACAAAACCAATCAGGAAGCGGGTTGAGAAGAAAGCGGGGGTTCTCGAGACCACCGGGTGAACCCTTCGAACAACAGATAAAACTAACACGCAGACCAAATCACAAACATTCGAAGACGTGTGTTAAGAAGAAGCATCCCAAGTATTCAGATATATTTGCTTAACCATGGCTCTTATTCACCCGAGTTCCTGTGAGTGCTTACATTCTGGATTGGATTTATTTAGTACACCCCCGACACAAACTGCCGTCGAGGAGGGTCAATTTGTTGAAATACATCCCCTGGCGTCCTTGGCACAAGGTGCACCTATAGAATTTGCCATTTCTGGCAACAGTGAAGACTATCTCGATTTGTTTAATACCTATTTACACGTGCGCGCTAAAGTAACCTTAGCGAATGGTGATTCAATACCCGCGGACGTTGATGTCGCACCCGTCAATTATTTTTTGCACAGTTTATTTTCACAAGTGGATATTTCTCTAAACGATACGCTAATTACTGCTAGTGAGAACACCTATCCGTATCGCGCCTATCTGGAAGCTACGTTAAATCACGGGGAAGAGGCCAAGAATGGGTCTCTATCGGCCGCTCTTTATGCGAGGGACTTAGCCTGTTATTTCGAGGAATTCAAAGATGACAATAATGAAGGGTATAGGATTCGCCGCACCACCGCTGCTGAAAGTCATGAGATCGATATGATGGGACGTATACACTCTGACATTTTCGCTCAAGATCGGTATATGCTGAATGGTGTTGACATTAAAATTAAACTTACACCCGCAAAAGACAGTTTCACTCTCTTGACAGCAGAACCAAACAAGGGATATAAAGCGGTTATAACGTACGCAACATTGGTGGTTAGAAAAGCCAGACTTAACCCCGCCATTTCTATCGCACACGAAAAGGCTTTAACGACAACAAATGCAAAATACCCTTTTAAACGCGTTGTAATAAAAACCTTTGCTATACCGAAAGGTATGTTAAGTCACAACCAAGACAATTTGTATATGAGTCAAACACCGACCCGTTTAGTGATCGGTCTAGTCGCCTCTACCGCCTTTAATGGAAGTTACACGAAAAACCCCTTCAATTTTCAACATTTTCACTTGACGTATTTAAATGTAAGCGTTGATGGTCGCTCGTTATCGGGAAAACCACTGGTCATGGACTTTGATAAGAAACAAGCCATTAGAGCGTTTTTCAATAGTAACCTCGCTCTTGGTATGGTTGGAAAAGATGCTGGAAATGGGATAGATTATAAAAACTTTAAGAACGGGTATACCCTGTTTGCTTTTGATTTAAGCCCTAGTCTTTTGGATGGTGAACAATTTGAATTGGCTAAATCCGGACCTGTTTCTATTGAACTTAAATTTTCACAAGTTACAGCTGACCCGATTCAAGTTATTGTGTATGCTGAACTTGATTCGGTGTTAGAAATTTCGAAAACGAGGCAAGTGCTGACAGATTACACCGCCTAACTTGGCCTATAAAAGAAAATGAACACAAGAGAACTACAAAGTATACTGGCCGCGGACTTATTTGTGCAACGCACAACTCTCTTTGCCGTTTTAGCGTGCGATCAGTTACCCGCGCGTCTCGATAGAACGAAGCAAGCGGCATTCATTATCAATTTAGATTCGTCCTCGGAGGCAGGGAGTCATTGGGTTGGTCTATTTTTCAACGGACTATCGCAATTTACTTATTTCGATAGTTTTGGCTTACCACCTCGGGAGCGGGCCATTTTGTCTTTTATAAAAAATAATTCAAACAGACCACTCGTTTACAATTCAAGAGTGTTACAAGATATTCTAACCAACAGTTGTGGGCTATATGCAGCCTATTTTGTTTTGAAGAAAGCTCGAGGTGCAAATTTAAAAGTTATATTACAACCCTTTTCGGCGTCAGCGAGTCGTCAATATATTAACGATCGTATTATAACACGTTTAACACTTCAAATTATTGGAACTAATTATAAAAGATTATTTCAAGATGTCTAATGAAGATTGGATACTTGTGGCCAGGAGTAACAATAAAGTGACGGAAATACGAACGATGAATCACACCGGATTTAAATTGGCGATTGTTAGCCAATTCATGAACAAAAACACTTTAAATCTTAGAGAGCTTATAGATGGGACCGATCTTAATTTTCCTACAAATTCTGGTGTTAGTATGAGTCGCGTCTGCTTTGAGCGCCTGTTGAGTTTACAGGATGAAATTTTAAAAGCCTTTGATGAATTGGAAAAACGTTAATAAACAAATAAAATATAAGAAGACTTTTGTTCTAATTTAGTGTGATTGTGTGTGTGTGTGTGTATATACGTGTAGCATACGCGTACTAGAAAACCAACAAGGTAATGTCCGGTTGCTCAACCTAATTACACCACCAGCTGTCGCACAACAGCTGTTGCATAATGACCTATGTACTTCGCGGAGCTAACAAAGCGATCGGTAAAATCGATTAACGTGGTAACAGATGTTCCCACACTTAACGCTGGCTTCGCGTTAATTACCATACCTCCCGGTGGGATCGCTTCGCGAACCCACATAAATCAATGACGGGTGTCAAAAAATTTAATTAGGTGGGACATCATGCTGTGATGGGCCAGCGGCTGCGATCAATACATTCCCATTAAAACGGGCAGCGGTGAGAAAACTTCGCGGGCGGGTCGATACGTAACAGCTGTGGCTGATCGTTATCTTTAATGGATGTTATTCACAAAGTACACGGCTAGTGTTAGTCTTTTATTTAAAACATACATACATTCAAACAAACCAACAAATTAAACAACAAAGAAAAGAAATATATCAAAGTAATTAAATTAAACAAAGTAATTAAAATCAAATTACGTAACTAGTTAATAATAATTTAACTAATTATAAAATAAAATAAAATTAAAAATAAACAAAATAAAAATAATTAAAAAGTAAACTAATAATCAAATTACGTAACTCGTTAATAAAATTAAAATAATTAAAATTTAAAAAATTAAAATCCAATTATGTAACTAGGTCAATGATGACGTCACTAGGTCAATGATGACGTCACAAGGTCAATGATTACGTCACAAGGTCACCAAAAGGTGACCTACTTCCCCACCACCTCCGCCAACCCCAGTTGGCGCAGTATTTTACTATATGTCGTTGTACCAGGCTGCGCATCCTGCTCCACCACCCTCCACCAGGTGGTGGAGTATTTTACTATATCTCATTGTACCAGGCTCACCATCCTGCTCCGAGTATTTTACTATATAACCATTGTACCAGCCCACCAGCTCCTCCGCCAAGAATTCGCTCCAAAAGGGACCTAATATACTACTGATGACACACGGAGGACCAGAGGCAGCAGAAAAGTGACATTTGATGACACGACAGGTGAGTCATCTCATCCTGCGGCATGTCAAACTAGACATATGACATTTGTTAAATCACACTATAATGGACCAATTTTTTTTCAATCAAAATCACTGAGCGAAAATAAAATTCATGTAACATTCGACGGGATTTAAAAAAAAAAAAATTCCTGGAGAAGATGAGTCTAATGCTGGTCACGCCTGATCAAGTGTATCAATGGCTATGTTTTTAAACTTTAAAAAATGTTTAAGTTCATAAGCCTAAAACGCTTTTAATTATAGAGTGCTTAACTCCATACTTGGTGTGTATGTGCAGACAACTATTACACAATACGTTTCCTGAAGTTATACATGTGTTATGTTATATATCTGTACCTTCCAAATGTATTATTTTTTGGGAATCAACGGTCCATAAGGCAGGTGAAGTAGAATTCACATGTTGCTGAGAATTCTGCATATGAAGGCATATTGTAGCCCATGTATGCCATGTAATGTTCCATATTTGCCCATGTCATGTCCCATATTTGCCCATGTCATGTCCCATATTTGCCCATGTCATGCCCCATATTTGCCCATGTCATGTCCTATATTTGCCCATGTCATGTCCCATATTTGCCCATGTCATGCCCCATATTTGCCCATGTCATGTCCTATATTTGCCCATGTCATGTCCTATATTTACTCACGCCCTATGCCATATATGACCATGTCACGTGACTACAGGTACCTTTGCTGTGGAGAGCAGACTTGAAGCCCTGGAGCGGCAGGTGGCTGCACGTGCCAAGATGACCTTTGTACTCAACAGGTCACAGCAGACGAAATACAAACTGCTGGCTCAACAGGTGAGACGGTGTACAGACTAAGTCTGTGACATACAACCTGTACACAACACATGTAAGTGGGTCAATAAACTAGGCCACCTGTCCAAACATACAGGCTAATTGATTATTGAGAACACCTGTATGACGCTTGAATCCGATCAGTTCAATCATTTTCAATGGAAGCACTTACAGTTGTAAGAGCGTCCACTTTTAACACGATCGTATTGTTTGTGCAGCAATTTGGCTGTGTAATCTCCTACATACCGTAGCTTTAATTATAAGGCAGGCCAGAGTTTAAGCAAGGGCCTCTAAATTGTTTTTTTACTGACGATTTCATTATGATTGAGTGCAGGGATTGTGATTGTGTCTTAACTAACGATCAGTAAAACACATGACCTCTAACCCCTGCAACCCTCCACCCCCAGGCTGAGGGTGCTCTGGACATCTTCTGTCGTCAGCTGGAGACCGAGGGTCACAAGCGCCTGCAGACCCTCAGAGACCACGCCCTCCACCACCAGGCCCTGATGGAACTGTCCAACCGCGCCGGCAACCAGGCACCCAAAGACAACATCCTGGCTCGTCAGGAATTGCACGCTTTAATACAGGTAGGCATCAGGTGTACACACCTGAGTGCAGGTACACATCAGGTGTACACACCTGAACACAGATTCACATCAGATGTACACACCTGAACACAGGTACACATTAGATGTACACACCTGAACACAGGTACACATCAGATGAACACACCAGAGTACAGGCTTACGCACTGGAATTACGCACCAGAAAATGTGTACATAGTTTAACGTAAGTCTAGGAAACAAAGAGTGGAAAAAAATGAAAAAAGGAAGAGTTCCGTCGGCTATAAAAAAAAACAAATATATCTTACTTTACATTATATAAATGTGATATGTGTTTCTAGTTTCTAATTTTTACTCCAATTTACTCAATTTTTTACTCTAATTTTTACTTTCTCGTATATACGAAGTATAGAGAAAGTCTTGTTATCATGCAAAAAAAAAAAAATCGAGATTTTAGCAAATCTCGACGTTTTACGGAAAAACATAATTTTGCAATGTTGTCCGTATGTCTGTGTGTCTGTCTGTGTGTGTGTCCGTCTGTGTGAGTAAACACGATAACTTGAGTACCGTTACAGCTAGGTTGATGAAATTTCATATTTTATCAAAATCGTAGATCCGTTTCAACTTTTGAGCGATTTCCGATAACCGGAAGTGGTACTTTTTCTACTTTGAATTTTTCAAAAGCCTATAACTTGAGTACTATTTCAGATAGATATATGAAATTCCACATGTAAGTAAAAGATCTAATTCTTTACCTTCTATCATATTTTGAGTAATTTCCGTTGACCGGAAGTACTAATTTACGCTATTACCGATTTCTCAAAAAATGCATGTAAATTTATAAAGTACTAATAATATTGCGCACTATAATGCACATTTTTTTTTGGCGTTCGCTTGGTGTGCGATTCTTTTTTCTATGAGATTCTATTCTATTTTTAAAAATTTAAGTAATTAAAAATCATGTCTATATTCCGAGTTATATAAGAATATTCGAGAAAGTTTAGGGGAGATAACTCCCGGTTTATTTTTTAAATTGTTATCTGCACAGTTGTGAAGGATAACTCTTGCTGTTTTACATTGTTTCGGACAGGAAAAATTGAAAGAATCAACGCCATCAGCTAAACGAAGGAAACGATGCCAGCACATCTTGCAGAAGAGGAGGCCGTTAAAAATCTTCGATAGGTAACTCAAACTTCATATTAATAAATTGTTTTAATTGTGACCGATCGTTGGTAGGTTGGGGTCTGTGTAATTCCAAAATAAACTTTAACTGGATATATGTCATTTAGTTACAGTTGTTTCCCTTATGAAAACTTAAAAAAAATTTAGAGTTGCTATAGTAGGTTACAGCTATTGCGATTATCACTAGAGCATTGTACAGTTTTATTATTGTATTATCAAGTTGTTGTTTTTATTTTGTGGTGAGGTGGCGACACTGTCAAAGTTTTCATATGTATCATTGCACGGGCTGGTATAATTGTCCATAGTTAGTCAATTGTTTGTCTGTAAATTATCCCTAGTTTGTCCCTTAATTGTCCCCAGTTAGTCCAGAGATTGTCACTATTTTTGTCCCTAGTTTGTGTATAGTTAGTCCGTGGTTTGTCTTGAGTTTTCCCTAATTTGTCCCTAGTTTGTCCCTTGTTTGTCCTTAGTTTGTCCCTAGATTGTCCCTAGATTGTCCCTAGATTGTCCCTAGATTGTCCCTAGATTGCCCCTAGATTTTCCCTAGTTTGTCCCTAGTTTGTCCCTAGTTTGTCCCTAGTTTGTCCCTAGTTTGTCCCTAGTTTGTCCCTAGTTTGTCCTTAGATTGTCCCTAGATTGTCCCTAGATTGTCCTTAGTTTGTCCCTAGATTGTCCCTAGATTGTCCCTAGTTTGTCCCTAGAATTTCCCTAGTTTGTCCCTAGTTTATCCCTAGTCTGTCCCTAGATTGTCCCTAGATTGTCTTTAGTCTGTCCCTAGTCTGTCCCTAGTCTGTCCCTAGTTTGTCTCTATATTGTCCCTAGTTTGTCCCTAGATTGTCCTTACAACCCCTAAAATATTTTCCCCATCCCAGGACGCAGACGACCTCTGCCCTGCTCCGTATGAAGGACGCCATTAGCACCCGACCAGCGTCTGACCGTCTCAAGGTCACGCCCAAGATGGTCCTACCCCCCATAGCCGTCAGGTGGCGCCCACAGTCGACAGAACAACCCGGAGAAAGCGGGTTCAAATCCCAGTCAGGCAATGTTTTTATTACGTCAATCGGCCCGAATGTTTGACGTGTTGGAACTGCAGTTGTGCAACTTTCAATCATACAATTAGGAAGAAAATCGTGCACCTTTCAATCATACAATTAGGAAGAAAATCGTGCACCTTTCAATCATACAATTAGGAAGAAAATCGTGCACCTTTCAATCATACAATTAGGAAGAAAATCGTGCACCTTTCAATCATACAATTAGGAAGAAAATCGTGCACCTTTCAATCATACAAGTAGGAAGACAATCGTGCACCTTTCAATCATACTAGTAGGAAGACAATCGTGCACCTTTCAATCATACAAGTAGGAAGACAATCGTGCACCTTTCAATCATACTAGCAGGAAGACAATTAGGTCTAAACTGTTGAGGACGTTGAGTTTTTGTTTACCAATGGAGTTTTTTGTTTTAAAGATTGCGCTGTCGGGTTTCTCATCTTGTCATGTAGCGAGGTGGCCATTTCGTTCGTGATGTGGATTGCAGTTGCACCACCTTGTGTTGGTGATGTGTGGAGCAGTCTTGTTACACCATTTTGTGTTAGTTATATGTGGTGCACCATCGTCTGGTACTACACCACACTATTCTGTGTTAGTTATATGTGGTACTACACTAAACCATCTAGTGTTAGTTATATGTGGTCCAACATCGTCTGGTACTACACTAAAAGCAAACCATGTCAAACCATATGGGGTTTCTAGCTGGTGTAGCAACTGTGTTAAATGTACAGGGAAATAACTACACATCAACTGACGGGGAAGTAACTCTACACATCAACTGACGAGGAACTAACTCTACACATCAACGGACGGGGAAAAACACTACACATCAACTGACGGGGAACTAACTCTACACATCAACTGACGGGGAAATAACTCTACACATCAACTGACGGGGAAATAACTCTACACATCAGTTGGTGAATGAAGTAATTACATAAAAGAATGCAGGGAAGTAACTCAGCATGAGGTTCATACACAACGTGATCAATAAGAAACACCAGATGCTGCCCTAATGCTCGGAGAACAATAACAACAGAACAAAGACAGTAGAAACTTTGATACAGACGATCTCGTTATTTTAAGAACAGACAGACCGAAATGATGGTATCTGAGTAGTTTTTATTGTTGTATTTTTGTCATTGAAGTATGTAAAAAAAACTTATGTAAATAGGTATATATATATATATATATATATATATATATATATATATATATATATATATATATATATATGTGTGTGTTTGTGTATTTTGTATATTGTACATATACATACATATGGACTTAAAAGTTGCCCTTAAAATCTTGTATGAGCTGTCTTTTGTTTGTAAACTTGCCGAGTCTACTGATTTGATACAGTAGGACTGTAAGCACTGACTAGACTGTAAGCACTGACTAGACTGTAAGCACTGACTAGACTGTCCGCACTGACTAGACTGTCCGCACTGACTAGACTGTCCGCACTGACTAGACTGTCCACACTGACTAGACTGTCAGCACTGACTAGACTGTCCACACTGACTAGACTGTCCGCACTGACTAGACTGTCCGCACTGACTAGACTGTCCACACTGACTAGACTGTCCGCACTGACTAGACTGTCAGCACTACCAGATAAGACTGTCCACACTGACACTGACCTAACAGTCAGTCCTCAACTGACCGCTGTTACAAGAAACTCTCGATACAGCTTCTATGTTGAGAGACAGCATAAAATATAAACACCGAAATATCTTTAGGCCTAGCTGATGTCTTTAGCCCAAAGCCTATAGGTGTAGTTGTACAATCGTGTCTTTAGCCCAAAGCCTATAGGTGTAGTTGTACAATCGTGTCTTTAGCCCAAAGCCTATAGGTGTAGTTGTACAATCGTGTCTTTAGCCCAAAGCCTATAGGTGTAGTTGTACAATCGTGTCTTTAGCCCAAAGCCTATAGGTGTAGTTGTACAATCGTGTCTTTAGCCCAAAGCCTATAGGTGTAGTTGTACAATCGTGTCTTTAGCCCAAAGCCTATAGGTGTAGTTGTACAATCGTGTCTTTAGCCCAAAGCCTATAGGTGTAGTTGTACAATCGTGTCTTTAGCCCAAAGGTGAAGTAGAGTGCAGGTGTTTTGTGAAAAAAGTTTGACCAACAAAAAAAAAGGTAATAAATTACACCAAAAAAAATCTTCATTTGATTTTATTATTATAGCAGACAAGTGGTGATTTACGATACAGTACAGATGTGCTCAGGTCTAAAACATCAAACAGACAGACAACAGACAGACAGCAGACACCAAGCAGACACAAGACAAACGACATCAACCACCATTTCTCAGAGAGTCCATTATCAACAGAATCAAACAAACACAATCAAACACAATCAAACAAACGCATTCAAACAAACACAAACAATAGACACTCAACACCCAAAACATCCGCCACACACTCCACCACACTCCGTCACACACCGCCAAACACACTAACCCCCCCCCCCCCCCCCCCCCCCCACATAACACAACCCCCACAATACCTGCTATCTCCCCTCGCCCTTCTATATCTCACGTGACAGATTCAAAAATTACAAGGACCCTTGCTTGTCCTTACCACATTGGTCAGCGACTTTTGCTTGACCTTACCCCATTGGTCAGCACTAATCTTGACATAAAGGCTCATACAGCTTAGGCCAGCGTCCAATATCCCAAACCAACTTTTCAACTAAAGCAACAACTACTGTCATTTCTAATAACAGAAGTCTAAAAATAACATCTCTTGCAGACGTGAAAAAAAAATCGTCTGCCAATATTTTTTTTCTTTATTGGTGATTTTTTTTTGCTATACATATATATTTTAAATATTTTTATAGATCTAATTATCACATTAATGTTAAAAATTAAGAAATGTAAAAAAAAAAAAAAGAAATGCGTTGAATGGAGGCTTCAGTGGCTGATGATGACAGGGTTCGGATCCTTGCTGCGGCACACTAGGACAGGCACGTTGGAATGGTGTAGGACACTGTCACTGTTGGGGGACAGGAAGTGGGGATTAGACATGATGACATGTGGCATTTCATCATGACATGTGGCTTTTCGTCATGACATGTGGCATTTAAAACAGATGAAATCATAGAGACAACGTAGACAAGTAAGAGTAAAAAATCTAACATAAAATGTGCAATGTGATTTATTTCAAAGATAAAAATGATGACTAAATGCTTTTGACAACACAAAACAGTTGCAAATGTATTGCAAGTTAGTTCATCACCTCTACATGACACCACTCACACCACACATGCACTTGAAACCTTATGATTTCACGTATGTAAATGACACCATACCTGTTGTACATGACACCAGGTAACATCAAACATGTACATGACACCACACACCACTACTTGACACCATTACCTAACACACCCTACATGACAACATAACACTCCTTACATGTCACCATTACCTAACACACCCAACATAACACCACACACCCTACATGACACCATTACCTAACACACCCTACATGACACCATTACCTAACACACCCTACATGACACCATTACCTAACACACCCTACATGACACCATTACCTAACACACCCTACATGACACCATTACCTAACACACCCTACATGACACCATTACCTAACACACCCTACATGACACCATTACCTAACACACCATACATGACACCACACACCATACATGACACCACACACCATACATGACACCACACATCCTACATGACACCATTACCTAACACACCATACATGACACCACACACCATACATGACACCACACATCCTACATGACACCATTACCTAACACACCCTACATGACACCATTACCTAACACACCCTACATGACACCATTACCTAACACACCCTACATGACACCATTACCTAACACACCCTACATGACACCATTACCTAACACACCCTACATGACACCATTACCTAACACACCATACATGACACCACACACCATACATGACACCACACACCATACATGACACCACACATCCTACATGACACCATTACCTAACACACCATACATGACACCACACACCATACATGACACCACACATCCTACATGACACCATTACCTAACACACCATACATGACACCACACACCCTACATAACACCACACACCCTACATGACACCACACACCCTACATGACACCCTTACCTAACACTCCCTAAAATGGTCCTCTTGAGTTTGCCCTGACTCCTGCTGCCAATCACAATAAGCCCCGCCCCCACCTTCTCTGCATAGTTAATGATCTCCTGCCAGGTCTCGCTGCCCTGTGGACTGGCGAACTTGGCCTCTGGCAGCTGGGGATTCAAACACAACATTAGAGGGGCTAGATCAGGCGAACTTGGCCTCTGGCAGCTGGGGATTCAAACACAACATCAGGGGGTGGGGACTAAGTCAAGGGGATTTTAGTAAACACAACAATAGTGGGGACTAGGTCAAGGGGATTCCAGTAAACACAACAATGAGGACTAAATCAAGGGGACTCCAGTAAACACAGCATCAGGGGGGACTAGGTCAAGGGAAACTACTTGCTTGGTGGCTACTAAATCAAGGGAAACTACTTGCTGCATGGTGGGAACTAAATCAAGGGAAACTACTTGCTTGGTGGGAACTAAATCAATGGAAACTACTTGCTGCATCGTGAAAATTAAATCATAGGAAAATACTCGCATATCGTGAAAAGTAAATGTAGGGAAAGTACTCGCTGCATCATGTAAACTAAACATAGAAAACCACTCACTGTATGGAAATAGTTCGTTAAGCAAACTATGCAGGGGAAGTAACTAAAAAATAATTTGTATGCAACGCAATTGAAAACCGAAAACAAACAACGAACGAGGTTAAATAAACAGAGTAATTTTCTCTTGTTATTATTGATCTTCCTAAGTTTTCCAATTATAATTTTCAAAAAAAAAAACCAATAACTATTGAAAAACAATTATGTTTGTTCAAACTAAAAAAAAATTGAACTGTTTTCTCCAAGCATACATTGGTAAAAGCTTAGCGGTGTTTTTAATCAGCTGTACAGTAAAGAAGTGGGGTCACTTGGAGCGGATCAAAACAATGTGTAAGACTTACTATATCTTTAATAAAATACTTAAAAAACATTTTAAAAAACCACGTTTTTCTTGTGGACTAAAAAGTAGAAAATAAATTTTTCTTCCGACCCTAGGGGATCTACCAATGACTGCTCGTAGATTTTGTGCTTCCTCGAGCTGTGCAGGTTCTTGTGATGACTGTTCATACATTTGATGACAAAAAACGTGGGTACGTTCACCATCAAATTTCCAAAATTCGTGTATTGTGTGCTTTTCGCTTTAATCATAAATCTGCCCCACCCAAGTTTTTTGTCATAAAGTAGAAAATAAACTATATTAAAAACTTTTTTAAAAACCACGTTTTTCTTGTGGACTAAAAAGTAGAAAATAATGACTTGATTAAGTATGACTTGACTAAGTGTTTTTAAATACACGGACTAAAAATCTTGAGCGACCGATAGGCTTTAAACAGAGAAGGGGCGTAATTTAATTAAGCTAATTTAGGTCTCTAATTGCTAGTTTTTATGATTGCATCTGAAATTGTTAGGCGAAAATAGCCTGCATGCCGAATTTCAGATCTCTAGAGCAATCAGAAGTGGGCTAATTTTCGTTGTCAATTTTAACAACAAACAAACGCGAAGCTGAGTTAAGAAAAACGTGTTAAAATATACAAATTGTCTACTTCTTGGGGGTTCGCTTGCTACACGTGAGTCTCACTCATTACATAACTTCGCTAAATGTTGCCAAACACTGAACAGATTCGTTTCTCTATAAACTGCCCCCCCCCCCCCCCAAACGTATTTTCCCCCCCACCTCTCAATTAAGATTTAATTCTTCGATACACGGACAGGGTCTGAAAGACGGAGCCTGTCCGCCAATGTTAACTCTTGCAA
>NW_026733545.1:152500-154490 GCF_028476545.2 Physella acuta
GGTAACTCCACCTCTAATGAGCAGCGTTATTCTCCCCTGGTATTGAATGAAACAATAGGGGCCTACCCACGTGACATTTAATAGAACAAAATGTTTTTATCAGTCCGGTACATGGTTGAATGGTGAATTTGTTCAGATGCAATTGTTTGCGTTGTTGGATGATAACATTAACAAAAGTGTTTGGTAATGATGATGCTATAGAAATGGGATCCCAGACAAAAAGGCCCGACATGGACAAAAGGCCGACATGGACAAAGACCGACATGTACAAAGATCGACATGACATAAAACCGACACTAAAATGGTCGATGTCAAAAACTGACTGGACAGAATGTCTATATTATGTCTATATTATGATTTTTTATCTTTCGGCCTATTTTTATATAGGATTATAGTCCGCAAACGACCCTTTTATACGTGTCGGCCTTTTGCGGTTGTCGGCCTTTTGTCATACACCCGATAGAATGTATACAAGCAATGTTTCAGCTGAGGCAATAACAGTAGCTCTACCATGCTTTAAAGGCTAGCTCTAATTGGTAGCATTTGAGTGGTAAAGTTAAGTTCCGTAATTTCGAATGTAACGGTACAGTAGGGGCGAGTGAAGTAGAGTTCACCTGTTTCTGTGACAGTGGTATATGAAGGGATAGAGTGGTCAGCACTATGCCCAGCCCCCTTTAGTATTAACGTTAGGTACCCATCAGAGCTGAGTGGACTCAAGGACATTCTAGTGACGTGAACCTGTATTCGAACTCAAGACTTTCAGGTTAGCCGTCCCATGGTAGCTCTCATTGGCATTTATATGTGTAGCTGTAAGTGGGTATTTCTAAGTAAGCAGTTATTATGGTAACTTCTAAGTGGTAGCTCCAAGTGGTAGCTCTAAAAGTTAGCTGTACGTGCCTCTAAGTGGTAGATGTAAATGGTAAGCCTTAAGCGTGGTAGCTGTAAACTATCTAATTAACAATGACAAAATGGTATCTGAAATACACAACGAACCATCTTTAACAACGTACATAGTAACAAATATTGCATAGAACGATACTTGAAATTAACATCAGATAAGTGAATCTGCCTTCTACTCCCCCAACCCCCCCCCCACCACCCAACCTGTTTTGTTTAGAGGAAATCCACATCAGATCCACTAGTCCCCCCCCCCCTCCCGCCTGTGTTGAGTGGCCGGCAAGATCGCCTGTCAGCCAGTGACATAATCCTGACTTTATCGTCTGCCCCACCCCCACCCCTAATCCCACATCAGTGTATACCTCCCCCACCCCTCTCCGTTCAGTCTATAGTACATCCCAGGGACAATAGCACATTCAATAATCACATGTGTAATGTGTATTGGGATCGAACTTACGATATTCCTGTTTAATAACTTTTTAATAAGTACAAGTACACATACATACATACGTAAATGCAAGCAAATCATAAAGTATAATGTTTTGAATACATAAAGGGTATGTTAGTAGATGGTTGGGTCTAATCGTAACTTGATTACTAAATTATTTTCTCAGATTTAATAAGACCTTTTAATCGTAAATTTCACTTTATCATTGTTTTTATTGGCAAACACGACGCCCTCACCCCCCCCCCCAAGTTATCCCCCCCCCCCCCCATGCCCACCCCCTCCTCTCAATACCAGTCCAGTTGCCTTATCTACAGCGCATGTTTCATTTATCTGACGACAGTGTTATCATAACATGGTAGCCTACTGAACTAGGTTAAAGAGTATCCGATTAATGTCCTTATTAAAGCTGTTAGATGAACGATAGATAACTTTTCTCAGCAGCTATGGGCCCTTATTTCAACTGGCCAAATTAAACTTCGCTGTTAGTTGAAACATTTGGCCTTTATTTCAATGGCCAAAGTGAACTTCGTTTGTTAGCTGAAGGCGAACAAAACTTACACGTCATCCTATAGTCACGTGTCGTGTCACGAGATCGATGACGTCATCAGTTGATGCTATTGTTATAAATTGTTCCCATGACATTTG